>NC_133371.1:819207-1033867 GCF_049309525.1 Garra rufa | reverse complement strand
TTTGTTTTTTTGGGGAAGTTAAAATGGTGCAAATTATATATGAACAAATCCCTCCTTAAAAACCTTCAGGATATAGACAGGAATAAAAATGTATAGTTTGGTGTGTGTAAGTGCTACTGAAGTGGAGATTTATGGCTGTGTTTGAGAAAAAAACTCATTTTGAGAAAACAGCCTTTAAAATATGCATTAAAATTTAAATCTATTGACACAAATAGATAAAGTGCTATAAAAGAAACACTTAACAGTGTCTTTTGGATGTTTTCTTTCCACTAGTCTGAAAAAACACTTTATGAAAAAACAAAAAGCCTAAAATCTCAAACTTGACAGATGCATGAAAAAACTGTGTTTTTGCCTGCAGTGTCTCCCCTTAAAATGCATTTATTTTCTACTGAGTATAGTTCAAGTCTTTTAACATTTACTGACATATCGCTGGAGACTTTACTGATACAAAAATTGCATTAACATGTACTACTTGTGCACAATGCACATTGTTTAATGTCACAATTGATGAGGATTGTATAATATCAGTCTTTAAATTTTATATATTTAAAGCATACTTGCAATAGTTCCACTTTAGCACAATCAAATATACTTCGTTATATCTTTAGTTGCACTCCTTCTGCACAGTTAAAGTGCATTAAGTACACAATTAGTAGTTCCAAGTTAGCAGACTTTAAATATACCAGTATAGTATGCTAAAAGTACAATTGCAGGGTATTTTTTATTAAGTACATAATATGTAAATGTATTTGTACTACATTTAGCATGAAATAAATGTACTTTAAATACATTTTATCATATTTATTTTTCATTAGGTCATCATTTACACACCTTCATATTGCTTTATTATATTTATACACTAAAAATAGTGTTTGAGGGTGCCGGAATTTATTTTGGACCCCATTGACTTTCATTGTATTGACAGAAATATCTTTCTTTGTTTTCCGCAGAAGAAAGAACGTCAGACTTATTTTTCACTATCGCTTTAAGGTCTTCTGTGTTTTAGCAAGTTGCCAGTGTGTTTTGACTTGTTCCTAAGGTGTTCTGGGCGTTTGCTGATGGGCCAAGTCAGAAAAGTGCAATTCCAGTTCGCTAAGATATCTTTCAATGCAAGATGCACTGCAGAAAATGCTTTTCTAGCTTAGATTTTGTGTCTTGTTTCCAGCCAAAATATCTAAAGATTCTTAAGTCAAGAAAGATTTCCTAGAAGAGTAAAAATTATTGTCTTGTTTTCAGAAAAAAAAGTCAAATTTTTGCTTAAAACAATCAAAATAATCTGACAGTGGGGTAAGAAAAATAATCTTGTTTTCTGTTGAAATAAGATATTTTTGCTTTCCACATTGGCAGATTATTTTTCTTGTTCTAAGCAAAAACTCATTTAATTTTGACGAGTAAAAAGATATTTTTACTCGTCTAGAAAATCCTCCTTGATTTAAGAATTTTTAGATATTTTGGCTGGAAACAAGACAAAAAATCTAAGTAAGAAAAGCATTTTTTTGTAGTGCATCTTTCAATGCAAGATATGCTTTTCTTACTTAGATTTTTTTGTCTTGTTTCCAGCCAAAATATCTAAAGATTCTTAAATCAAAAAGGATTTTCTAGATGAGTAAAAATTATTGTCTTGTTTTCAGAAAAAACAAGTCAAAATTAAGTGCATTTTCACTAGAAACAAGCAAAATAATCCTGTTTTCTGTTTGAAATAAGTTTTTTTTTGCTTACCCCGTTGGCAGATTATTTAGCTTGTTCTTAATTTTGACTTTCTGAAAACAAGAAAATAATTTTTCTCTTTCTTACCTTTTTATAATCTAAAGAACCTTCTTTCGTCACAAAGAACCTTTTGTGAAACAGAAAGCTTCTTCAGATGTTAAAGATTCTTTACGGAACCATTTAGACACAAAAGGCTATTCTATGGCATCGTGAAGCACCTTTATTTTTAAGAGTGTACTTGTTTTGTTCTTTCTTTTATTGTTTCCAGCCAAAATATCTAAAAATACTTAAATCAAGAGGGATTTTCTAGACGATTAAAAATAATTTTCTTGTTTACAGAAAAAAAAAAACCAAGTCAAAATTAAGTGTGTTTTTAATTTGAAACAAGCAAAATAATCTTACTTCAAACAGAAAACAAGATTGTTTATCTTACCCCGTTGGCAGATTATTTAGCTTGCTTCAAGCAAAAACACACTTAATTTTGAGCATTTTCTGAAAACAAGACAATAATTTTTACTCGTTTAGAAAATCCTTCTTGATTTAAGTATTTTTAGATATTTTGGCTGGAAACAAGACAAAAAAAATCTAAACAAGAAAAGCATTTTTCCAGCCAGAAATCCAAAGATTCTTAAATCAAGAATGATTTTCTAGACTAGTAAAAATTACTGTCTTGTTTTCAGAAAAAACAAGTGCATTTGCAGTTGAAACAAGCAAAATAATTCTGTTTTCGGTTTGAAATCAGTTTTGCTTACCCCCATTGGCAGATTATTTAGCTTGCTCTGAATTTTGACTAGTTTTTTTCTGAAAACAAGAAAATAATTTTACTCGTCTGGAAATGTAAGAATTTTTAGATATTTTGGCTCGTTCAATTTCATCCGATAGTACACTGCAAAAAATGCTTTTCTTACTTAGATTTTTTGTCTTATTTCCAGCCAAAATATCTAAAAATTCTTGAATCAGGAAGGATTTTCTAGACAAGTAAAAATTTGTGTCTTGTTTTTAGTAAAAACAAGTCAAAATGAGGTGAGTTTTTGCTTAGAACAAGCAAAAATAATCTGCCAATGGGGTAAGAAAAATAATCTAGTTGTCTGCTTGAAATAAGATTTTTTTTCTTACCCCATTGGCAGATTATTTTGCTTGTTTTAAGCAAAAACTCACTTAATTTTGACTTGTTTTTACTAAAAACAAGACACAAATTTTTACTTGTCTAGAAAATCCTTCCTGATTCAAGATATTTTAGATATTTTGGCTGGAAACGACAAAAAATCTAAGTAAGAAAAGCCTTTTTTGCAGCGTACATCTTGATATCGGACGTGCAACATTGCGTTTGGCGATTTTACATTGTGTACATTTTCGGTTGCAAAAGCATCTAGTCATTGAAAGAAGCACATTTGCTTTATCTCACTCTCTTTCTGAAGGCTTTTCCTCTGGTGGTATTTCACAACTGTTTTTCCCCTCTGTTCAAAGGGCTCTGTTGGCTGTGTCTAAGGAAGGGTGTCCACCTACGCGTTCCCTCACTTTTCTCTCTCACACTTGCTATCTATCGCTCCTTGTCTTTCGTTCACACACTCGTTTGCAATCAGCCTCTCTCAGAGCGTGACGCTTTCTCCTCAAGTCTTTCTTCACCTCTCCTAATCTCTCTTTATTCCCTCATCTGGCTTATTATTAAACACTTTTGAATCTGAGGCAGTTTTCTGTGTGATTTGAGCGTTTGGAGTGGAGTGGTTTTACCTGTAGCAGTGTTGAGGGAGCGCATGCGCTGTAGAGTGCGGGGGCTATGAGTGTGTCATTTGTGTGTGTGTGTGTGTGTGTGTGTGTGTGAGAGAGAGCTGGAGTGTGTGTGGGTGGATGAGCATTCTCTTCTCAAGTCTCAGATGAGGTATTTGACTGTTGTAGTCAAACAGCTAGAAGTCATTTTTTGCACGTTGAACCTATTTAATCTGTCATTTTTTCATGATATACACATTTTTAAATTCCTTGCTTATTTTGGACCCAGAAAGTGTTTGAGAAGCAGAGAAACCAGTTGTAGTTCATTCATTTAAGTAATACATTGCAAAAAAGGGATTATTTTACTTAGTAGTTTTGTCTTGTTTCTAGTCAAAATATTTAAAAATTCTAAAATTAAGATGCATTAACTAGATAAGCAAAACCACATTAGATAATTGATCTTTTTTAAGCTGAATGCACTTCATTGCAAAAAAAACAAAAAAAAAACGTTTTTCTTACTTAGATATTTTTGTCTTGTTTCTAGCCAAAAATATCTGAAATAATCTGCCAGTGGGGTAGGAAAAAATGTCTTGTTTCAAACAGAAAACAAGATTTTTGTTTCTTACCCCATTGGCTAGTTGTTTCAAGCAAAAACACACTTGATTTTGAGTATTTTCTGAAAACAGGACAATATTTTTTATTAGTCTAGAAAATCCTTCTTGATTTAAGAATTTTTTAGATATTTTGGCTGGAAGCAAGACCAAAAATCTAAGTACGAAAAGCATTTTTTGTGGTGCAATGTGTTATGTTCTACAAAAAGAAAACAATATTCACTGCAAAAAATGCTTTTCTTTTTTAGATTTTTTGCCTTGTTTCCAGTCAAAATTCTTAAATCAAGAAGATTTTCTAGACTAAGAAAAATTGCCTAATTTTCAGAAAAGATTCTTAAAATGAAGTGAGTTTTTACTTATAACAAGCAAAATAATCTGCCAATGGGGTAAGAAAAGTAATCTTGTTTTCTGTTTGAAATAAGATTTTTTTTGGCCACCCATTGGCAGATTATTTTGCTTGTTCCAAGCAAAAACTCACTTCATTTTGACTTGTTTTTTCAGATAATTTTAACTTGTCTAGAAAATCCTTGATTTAAAAATTTTTAAATAGAATTTTGCTCATACTTGCATAAATGCAGTATGAGAGAGAACACTTCTGAGTGGCTATATTTAGTGATTGCATTGCATCGTGCCCCATTTTTTTTTTAAGTTTGTTGTGGAGACAAATTGTTTATTTTTGTGTTACACCAAAAAAAAAATCATTTTCATTACTGTACTACAAAACAATAAGGTTTACTGTCACATTTGCACTGAAAAAATGCTTTTCTTACTTAAATTTTTCTGGTTTTCAGCTAAAATATCTAAAAAAAAAAAATTTAAAAAAAGGATTTTCTAGACAAGTAAAAATTATTTTCTTGTTTTCAGAAAAAAACAAGTCAAAATTAAGTGAGTTTTTGGTTAGAACAAGCTAAATAATCTGCCAGTGGGTTAAGAAAAATAATCTAGTTTTGTGTTTGAAATGAGATTTTTTTTCCTTACCCCATTGGCAGATTATTTAGCTTGTTCTAAGAAAAAAACTCACTTAATTTGGACTCATTTTCTCATGCATTTGTGCACCGAAATCAAGATCAGTTCTGGCTTCCTCTTGGAATCAAACCCATGTTGTACATTTTAATGCAAATGGGTGAGGTTATATTTAATCAGACGTATGATATTTTTTACAGATGTATTGTTTGAGTCAGTGTGGTTGTGATTAACACGCTTTGTTCTGCACTTCAGTCCGTTCTACAGCGAGGACTTCTACTTCGAAATCCCACGGCCGTTCCAATGCCTGTCCTTCTACGTTTACGCCAAGACCATGTTCCAAATAAGGGAGATACCTGTAGGTCAGTATCTTTCGCCCTTGCTTTGTCTCATTTACAAGACTAATACACAGTGTACATGTCAACTAAAGCTTGTGTGTGTGTGTGTTTGTAGGGAAAGTAGCCATCAGAAAGGAAGATCTATATAAATACTGCGGGAAAGAGAACTGGTTTCAGTTACAGCCTGTGGATCCACACTCAGAAGTTCAGGTGAGTGAACGGTTAGATGGCACAGAAGTTATCATTCGACACACAAACACACACCCGACAGAGCAAGACTTCCCTTCTGTGGTTAGTCTCCAGCCGTGGTTTGGGCCAATCGGGTGAGTTGATGATTACTCATTGCCTCGCCGTACCCAATGAGATCGATGTATGATTAGTCAGCTCTTATATGTGGTCCAATGACTTGAAAGCAGATGCAGGCCCAACTCCACATCCTGTTTTTGTGTATGGTGTATGCACGGATCTGTTTTGTACACAAGTGTGATTCACTGTTCAGCAGAACCAGGGGCCGGGGGTGTGGACTGTATAAGAAACAAAAAGTGTTTATGTAAAGGATTTTGCGTTTGGGTTTCGAAAAAACACACACAGTGACAAAGACAATGTCAAACGGCACCTAGCAAGCAAGTCTCTACACACTGCAAAGAATGCTTTTCTTACTTCGATTTTTTTTGTCTTGTTTTCAACCAAAATATCTAAAAATTCTAAGCAAGAAGGAGTGAAAATTAGTGTCTTGTTTTCAGAAAAGACGTCAAAATTAAGTGAGTTTTTGTTTAGAACAAGTAAAATAATCTGCCAATGGGGTTAGAAAAAAATGTCTTATTTCAAACAGAAAACAACAGTATTTGTCTTGCCCCATTGGCAGATTATTTTGCTTGTTTTGAGCAAAAATGCACTTATTTCTGACTATTTTTTTTTCTTAAAACAAGACCAGTTTTGCTCATCAAGAAAATCTTTTTGGCTGGAAACAAGACTAATTTTTTTTACAGCCAATTTTTTTTACAGATTATTTTGCTTGTTTCAAGCTAAAATTCACTTAATTTTGACTCGTTTTTTTTAAAAGAATCATTTTTACTCGTTTAGACATTTTGGCTGGAAACAAGACTAAGTATTCTATGTCATTTTTCTTAGTTAGTGAATGCATCTTAATTGAAGATTTTTTTAAAATATTTTGGTTAAAAACAAGACTTTTTTTGCAGCGTGCAATGTATTTAAAAAAAAAAGTGGAAAGATGAAGCACTGCAAAAAATGCTTTTCTTACTTAAAACAAAATATCTAAAAATTCTAGACAAGAAGGAGTGAAAATTAGTGTATTGTTTTAAAAAAAGACGTCAAAATTAAGTCAGTTTTTGTTTAGAACAGGTACACTAATCCGCCAATGGGGTTAGAAAAAAATGTCTTATTTCAAGCAGAAAACAAGATTATTTTTCTTGCCCCATTGGCAGATTATTTTGCTTGTTTTGAGCAAAAATGCACTTAATTCTGACTAGTTTTTACTTAAAACAAGACCAGTTTTCCTTCTTCATTTAAGAATTTAAAAATTTTTTTGGCTGGAAACAAGACTAATTGTTTTGTAATTTTGCTTATTTATTAAATGCATCTTAATTAAAGAATTTTTAGATATTTTGGTTAAAAACAAGACAAAAATACTCAACAAGATTCTTTTTTTTTGCAGTGTGAAAAAAGCAATTTATTTTAAAAAAAGTGGGAAGAGGAAACACTGCAAAAATTGCTTTTCTTGCTTAGATTTTTAGTCTTGTTTCCAGAAAGAATTTCTAAAATAATTCTTAAATCAAGAAGGATTTTCTAGATGAGTGAAAATTAGTGTCTAATTAGTCTTCGTGTCCAAGTCAAAATTTAAGTGAGTTGTTGTTTAGAACAAGTAAAATAATCTGCCAATAGGGTTAGAAAAAATATCTTATTTCAAACAGAAAACACTGGCAGATTATTTTGCTTGTTTCAAGCTAAAATTCACTTAATTTTGACTTGTTTTTTTAAAAGAAGGCGATCATTTTTACTCGTCTAGACATTTTGGCTGGAAACAAGACTAAGTATCCTATGTCATTTTTCTTAGTTAGTGAATGCATCTTAATTGAAGAATTTTTTTAAATATTTTTGTTAAAAACAAGACTTTTTTTGCAGCGTGCAATGTATTTAAAAAAAAAGTGGAAAGAGGAAGCACTGCAAAAAATGCTTTTCTTACTTAAGACAAAATATCTAAAAATTTTAGGCAAGAAGGAGTGAAAATTAGTGTCTTGTTTTAAAAAAAGACGTCAAAATTAAGTGAGTTTTTGTTCAGAACAAGTAAAATAATCTGCCAATGGGGTTAGAAAAAAATGTCTTATTTCAAACAGAAAACAAGATTATTTTTCTTGCCCCATTGGCAGATTATTTTGCTTGTTTTGAGCAAAAATGCACTTAATTCTGACTAGTTTTTACTTAAAACAAGACCAGTTTTCCTTCTTCATTTAAGAATTAAAAAAATTTTTTGGCTGTAAAACAAGACTAATTGTTTTGTAATTTTGCTTATTTATTAAATGCATCTTAATTAAAGAATTTTTAGATATTTCGGTTAAAAACAAGACAAAAATACTCAACAAGATTCTTTTTTTTTTTTTGCAGTGTGAAAAAAGCAATGTATTAAAAAAAAGTGGAAAGAGGAAACACTGCAAAAATTGCTTTTCTTGCTTGGATTTTTAGTCTTGTTTCCAGAAAGAATTTCTAAAAAAATTCTTAAATCAAGAAGGATTTTCTAGATGAGTGAAAATTAGTGTCTTAGTCTTCGTGTCCAAGTCAAAATTTAAGTGAGTTGTTGTTTAGAACAAGTAAAATAATCTGCCAATAGGGTCTTATTTCAAACAGAAAACACTGGCAGATTATTTTGCTTGTTTCAAGCAAAAATTCACTTAATTTTGACTTGTTTTTTTAAAAGAAGGTGATCATTTTTACTCGTCTAGACATTTTGCCTGGAAACAAGACTAAGTATCCTATGTCATTTTTCTTAGTTAGTGAATGCATCTTAATTGAAGAATTGTTTAAAATATTTTGTTTAAAAACAAGACTTTTTTTGCAGCGTGCAATGTATTTTAAAAAAAAGTGGAAAGAGGAAGCACTGCAAAAAATGCTTTTCTTACTTAAGACAAAATATCTAAAAATTCTTAAATCAAGAAGAATTTTCTAGACGAGTCTTGTTTTCAGAAAGCAAGTTGCTTAGAACAAGCAAAATAATCTGCCAGTGGGGTAAGCAAAAAAACAAGATTATTTTTCTTACCCCATTGGCAGATTTCTTAGCTTTTTTCAAGCTAAAATGCAATTAAATTTGACTTGTTTTTTTCTGAAAACAAGACAATAATGTTTACACGTCTAGAAAATCCATTGATTTAAGATGGATTTAAAAAAAAAAAAAAAAAAAACCTAAGTAATAAAATAATTGTTTGCAGTGTATGTCTGATGTATTTGTACAAAATATTTTTGCACTGCAAAAAAAGCTTATGTTACTAAGTATTTTTGTCTTGTTTCTAGTCAAAGTATCTAAAAATTCTTAAATTAAGCTGAATTTACTAGATAAGCAAAATTACATAAGAAACTTAGTCTTGTTTTAAGCAAAAAATGAAATTATCTGCCAGTGGGGTAAGTAAAATATTCTTAAAACAAGAGTTACTTAACCCACTGGCAGATAGTTATTATTTGAAGGTGAGACACTGCAGGTGAATAGGGTAAAAAATTAACATAGTTATCGCCTTACTTACCCAGTTGATTAATTACATTGATAATTGCTATTTTTTTGTATTTAAAGTTTTCTAAAATGTTAGGTTTAAATATGCAAATGTAATTTTGTCTTGTTTTCAGCCTAAATATCAAAAAAGTCTTAAATTAAAAAGGATTTTCTAGACAAGTAAAAATAATTTTCTTGTTTTCAGAGTTTTTGAGTTTGAGTTTTTGCTTAGAACAAGCAAAATAATCTGCCAGTGGGGTAAGAAAAATAATCTTAATTCAACTAAAAAACAAGAATATTTTTTCTTACCCCTTTGGCATATTATTTTGATTGTTTCAAGCAAAAACACTTAATTTTAACTAGTTTTTTTTTCTGAAAACAAGACAATAATTTTTACTTTTAAATATGCATAATACTCAAAGGTTCTCTGTGTAGCGTTTTTCATATATTATTAATATTTATGTAAAAATATTGGTCTTTATTTTAGTGTACTGTTATTTGTGAACCTGGAGCACAAAACCAGTCATAAATGTCAGTTTTTTGAAAATTGAGATTTATAAAGCACCCAAAAGCTGAATAAATAAGCTTTCCATTGATGTATGGGTTGTTAAGATACAACTATTTGAGAATCTAGGAATCTGAGGGTGCAAAAAAATCTAAATATTGAGAAAATCACCTTTAAAGTTGTCCAAATGAAGTTCTTAGCAATGCATATTACTAATCAAAAATTAAGTTTTGAAAAATATCTTCATGGAACCTGATCAATAGTTAATATCCTAATGATTTTTGGCATAAAAGAAAAATGGTACATTTTGACCCATACAGTGTATTTTTGGCTATTGCTACAAATGAGCCCATGGTTTTGTGGTCCAGGGTCACATATTAATGCATATAAATAATATTAATTATTTGGATCAGTATTTATTTAGTAAATGTATGTGGAAAATATTATTAATTTTTTTTTTGCCCCTAGTAAAAAAAAAGTACCAAAATGTATTTGAAATACATTTCTTTCATGCTTAGTCTGCTACTAATACAGTTACATATTTATGTGCTTAATAATAAACTGTATTTCAGTCTGCTAACACTGCAAAAATGATTTTCTTACTTAGATTTTTTTGTCTTGTTTTCAGCCCAAATATCTAGAAATTCTTAAATCAAGAAGGATTTTCTAGATGAGAAAAAATGGTCTTGTTTTCAGAAAAAAATTGACAAAATTAAGCAAAATAATCTTGTTTTCTGTTTGAAATAAGATATTTTTTCTTACCCCATTGGCAGACTATTTTGCTTGCTCTAAGCAAAAACTCACTTAATTTTGACTTGTTTTTTTTTTTTTTTTCCTGAAAACAAGAAAATATTTTTTACTTGTCTAGAAAATCTTTCCTGATTTAAGATTTATTTGATATTTTGGCTGGAAACGAGACAAAAAATCTAAGAAAAGCTTTTTTTGCAGTATTGAAACTCAAGATGTACCGAAGTATATTTGATTGTTCAGGTACACTTTAAATATCTTGCTTATTATCAGTGTTGTTAAAACACATTGTAGGTATAATATAAAGAAACATGCATTGTGCAACAAAGAAATACTCCAAATTATGTTTAGTTATCATTTTACACCAGTAAGTCTTGAGTGACATGTCAGTAAATATGTAAATAGATGTGAACTATACGTAGTATGAAATATTGATAATTGTCTATATCAAATGCTTTTTGAGTCTACATGTTAGAGGGCTACTTTACAACAGCTGTTAAACACTGTGGTGTATGTGTCTTTAACCCTGAGGACCAGAAAAAGGTGGGTGGCAATTTCGTCAGATAATGTTCAGAGCCGCCCAGAACTGGCTGAAGTCACAAGACGGTCCTCCATTGCTGTGTTCAAAAAGCCCTTACTTACTTCAAAAAACAAACAACAGCTTATTTACACACAACAATACGTGTCAACATACGTGTGAAATGAATTGCTCTAGAATGAATCCACTGTATTTTACAGATCTTCTCAACAGTGAGCACTAAATGATTAGATTCTGTTTCTTTAAGAAATTGGCACTCCATAGTGGATATTTGTAAACGAGTTTTTAAAAAAGTAGTTCTGTCTGCTTTTGGACATCTGTTAATGTTGATTTATTGGTGCGTTCTCTGTGTCATTTGTCAAAGGAACTTGCACAAAATATTGCGTAGGAGTACGTGGGTGTTTTTATTTTGTTTTTCTTCTCTATCTTTCTCCCTCCCTGTCCTTTCCTCCTAGTCTCTCCTCTGTTTCACTCTTTCTCATTCCTGCATTATCAGCCTCAACAAATTTGACTGGCTGGATAGGTTATTTCAACATATATACATATATATAGACTGCAAAAAAATGCTTTTCTTACTTAGATTGTTTGTCTTGTTTCCAGCCAAAATATCTAAAAAATCTTAAATCGAGAAAGATTTTCTAAATGTGTAAAAAATGTTTTCTTGTTTTCAGAAAAAAAAAACAAGTCATAATTAAGTGAGTTTTTGCCCATTTCCAGATTATTTAGCTTTTTCTAGGCAAAAACTCACTTAATTATGACTTGTTTTTTCTGTAAACAAGAAAACATTTGTTACACATCTAGAAAATCCTTCTCGATTTAAGAATTTTTAGATATTTTGGCTGGAAACGACAATAAATCTAAGTAAGAAAAGCATTTTTTGCAGTGTTTTCTTTCTTAGATTGTTATTTATAAATATCTAAAAATTCTTAAATCAAGAAGGATTTTCTAGATGTGTAAAATGTTTAAAAAAAAGTCAAAATTAAGTGCATTTTTGCTTGAAACAAGCAACGTAATCTTGTTTTCTGTTTAAAATAAAATATATTTTTGCTTACCCCATTGGTGGATTATTTAGCTTGTTCTAAGCAAAAACTCACTTAATTTTGACGTGTTTTTATCTGAAAACAAGAAAATATTTTTTACTCATCTAGAAAATCTTTTTTGATTGAAGAATTTCTAGATATTTTGGCTGGAAACAAGACGAAAATCTAAGTAAGAAAAGCAGTTTTTGCTGTGTTTATTTATCATAAACAGTCTTTTGATAAAAAAGGTAATTGTGACTTTTTATCTCACAATTCTGACTTTTTTTCTCACAATTGCGTCATATAAACTTGCAATTCTGAATAAAAAAAGACAATTGCATTATATAAAGTCGCAATTGCGAGTTATAAAGTCAGAATTGTGTTATGCAAACTCAGAATTCTGAAAAATAAAGTCACAATTCTGAGAAATTTTAACTTTTAAACTTTAAAATTGTAACTTAATTTTGACTTGTTTTTTTCTGAAAACAAGAAAATATTTTTTAGTCGTCTAGAAAATCTTTCTTGATTTAAGAATTTTTAGATGTTTTGGCTGGAAACAAGACAAAAGTCTAAGTCAGAAGTATTTTTTGCAGTGTATATCTATCATAAACATGTCTTTTAATCTATAGTGGCACACGTTCTGTATTTCAGGAAACTTTTTTGTTTTTAGACAGGTTTGTGGGACAAAATAGATCTTATTATCTGAAAAAAAAACTAACCGTTAGAACTTAATTTAAAATGTCTGAATGTCATTATAGAAAATGCCAAACCATTGCAAATTAAGTATATATCTATATAGCTTTTTCTTTTTTGTGTAATTTGTGAATGCTAATTAATGGGTCAGCGCACACAGACAAAGAAGCACTGTTCTGTCTGAAGACAGCAGGACATTTTTGCTTGTGTTATCCTGTAGATAACTCAGCTGAATGAAGTGTAATTGCATCTGTTGCATTTGGTGAAATACGTCTTTTTACTTTTACAGGGGAAGGTTCATTTGGAGATGAAGCTGAATGAACTGATCACAGAGAATGGCTCCATCTGTCAACAGCTTGTGGTTCAGTAAGTGATGCTTGTCAGTGCATGTGTTTATTTGAGCTCAACATGAATCGGCATTCTGTACTTTCGTAACATTGCATACTTAAAAGTGAAACGGGATATTGAATTTAGAGGTCAGGGTTTGGCTATTGGTTATTTTTCTCCATTGTTAGCTATTCATAAGTAGCCATGCATGCTGTATGTTTTATTGTATTATAGTAGGTGTCATGATCATTTTTCTGTGACTTCCGTCTCTGCATGCTCTGCATTTATTTTTACACTGCCATATTTTTGAATATTTATGTGGACAGAGGTTTTGAGTATTTTATTAGGATTGCATCAAAAAGTTTTTATAAACCTGTTCTAAACTAAACACGCATTTTTCGCAAACAAGCTAACAAGCATTTTTCCATCCATGAAAGTAAAATCTTGCCATTGCGAGTTCTAAAGTCAGAATTGCATGATATATATACTCAAAATTGTGAGTTATATAATCAGAATTGCATTATACAAACTTACAATTCTGAGAAATAAAAAAAGTTGCAATTGCATGATATATACTCACAATTGTGAGTTTTAAAGTAAAAATTGCATGATATATACTCACAATTGTGAGTTTAAAGTAAAAAATGCATGATATATACTCACAATTGTGAGTTTAAAGTAAAAATTGCATGATATATACTCACAATTGTGAGTTTAAAGTAAAAAATGCATGATATATACTCACAATTGTGAGTTTAAAGTAAAAATTGCATGATATATACTCACAATTGTGAGTTTAAAGTAAAAAGTGTATGATATATACTCACAATTGTGAGTTTAAAGTAAAAATTGCATGATATATACTCACAATTGTGAGTTTAAAGTAAAAATTGCATGATATATACTCACAATTGTGAGTTTTAAAGTAAAAAATGCATGATATATATTCACAATTGTGAGTTTTAAAGTAAAAATTGCATGATATATACTCACAATTGTGAGTTTTAAAGTAAAAAATGCATGATATAATCTCACAATTGTGAGTTTTAAAGTAAAAATTGCATGATATATACTCTATTGTGAGTTATATAGTCAGAATTGTGTTATACAAACTTGCAATTTTGAGAAATAAAGTTGCAATTGCATGATATATATACTCACAATTATGAGTTTTAAAGTAAAAATTGCATGATATATATACTCACAATTATGAGTTTTAAAGTAAAAATTGCATGATATATACTCACAATTGTGAGTTTAAAGTAAAAAAATGCATGATATATACTCACAATTGTGAGTTTTAAAGTAAAAATTGCATGATATATACTCACAATTGTGAGTTTAAAGTAAAAATTGCATGATATATATTCACAATTGTGAGTTTTAAAGTAAAAAATGCATGATATAATCTCACAATTGTGAGTTTTAAAGTAAAAATTGCATGATATATACTCACAATTGTGAGTTATATAGTCAGAATTGTGTTATACAAACTTGCAATTTTGAGAAATAAAGTTGCAATTGCATGATATATACTCACAATTATGAGTTTTAAAGTACAAATTGCATGATATATACTCACAATTTTGAGTTTTAAAGTAAAAATTGCATGGTATGTACTCACAATTGTGAGTTATATAGTCAAAATTGTGTTATACAAACTTACAATTTTGAGAAATAAAGTTGCAATTGCATGATATATACTCACAATTGTGAGTTTTAAAGTACAAATTGCATGATATATACTCACAATTTTGAGTTTTAAAGTAAAAATTGCATGGTATGTACTCACAATTGTGAGTTATATAGTCAAAATTGTGTTATACAAACTTACAATTTTGAGAAATAAAGTTGCAATTGCATGATATATACTCACAATTGTGAGTTTTAAAGTAAAAATTGCATGATATATACTCAAAATTTTGAGTTTTAAAGTAAAAATTGCATGATATATACTCACAATTATGAGTTTTAAAGTAAAAATTGCATTATATATATACTCACAATTGTGAGTTTTAAAGTAAAAATTGCATGATATATACTCACAATTGTGAGTTATATAGTCAGAATTGTGTTATACAAACTTACAATTCTGAGAAATAAAGTTGCAATTGCATGATATATACTCACAATTGTGAGTTTTAAAGTTAAAATTGCATGATATATACTCACAACTTTGAGTTTTAAAGTAAAAATTGCATGATATGCTCACAATTGAGTTTTAAAGTAAAAATTGCATGATATATACTCACAATTGTGAGTTATACAGTCAGAATTGTGTTATACAAACTTGCAATTTTGAGAAATAAAGTTGCAATTGCATGATATATACTCACAATTATAAGTTTTAAAGTAAAAATTGCATGATATATACTCACAATTGTGAGTTTTAAAGTAAAAATTGCATGATATATACTCACAATTGTGAGTTTTAAAGTAAAAATTGCATGATATATACTCACAATTGTGAGTTATATAGTCAGAATTGTATTATACAAACTTACAATTCTGAGAAATAAAGTTGCAATTGCATGATATATACTCACAATTATAAGTTTTAAAGTAAAAATTGCATGATATATACTCACAATTGTGAGTTTTAAAGTAAAAATTGCATGATATATACTCACAATTGTGAGTTTTAAAGTAAAAATTGCATGATATATACTCACAATTGTGAGTTATATAGTCAGAATTGTATTATACAAACTTACAATTCTGAGAAATAAAGTTGCAATTGCATGATATATACTCACAATTTTGAGTTTTAAAGTAAAAATTGCATGATATATACTCACAATTGTGAGTTATATAGTCAGAATTGTATTATACAAACTTACAATTCTGAGAAATAAAGTTGCAATTGCATGATATATACTCACAATTGTGAGTTTTAAAGTAAAAATTGCATGATATATACTCACAATTGTGAGTTATATAGTCAGAATTGTATTATACAAACTTACAATTCTAAGAAATAAAGTTGCAATTGCATGATATATACTCACAATTGTGAGTTTTAAAGTTAAAATTGCATGATATATACTCACAACTTTGAGTTTTAAAGTAAAAATTGCATGATATATACTCACAATTGTGAGTTTTAAAGTAAAAATTGCATGATATATACTCACAATTGTGAGTTTTAAAGTAAAAATTGCATGATATATACTCACAATTGTGAGTTTTAAAGTAAAAATTGCATGATATATATACTCACAATTGTGAGTTATATAGTCAGAATTGTATTATACAAACTTACAATTCTGAGAAATAAAGTTGCAATTGCATGATATATACTCACAATTTTGAGTTTTAAAGTAAAAATTGCATGATATATACTCACAATTGTGAGTTATACAGTCAGAATTGTGTTATACAAACTTGCAATTTTGAGAAATAAAGTTGCAATTGCATGATATATACTCACAATTATAAGTTTTAAAGTAAAAATTGCATGATATATACTCACAATTGTGAGTTATATAGTCAGAATTGCATTATACAAACTTTGAATTCTGTGAAATTAAGTTGCTATTCCATGATAAAACTTGCAATTGCGAGTTATAAAGTCAGAATTCTGAAATATAAAGTTACAATTCAGAGAAATGAAGTCGGAACTGTGTGGAAAAAGTCAGAATTGCGAGTTTATATAATGCAATTCTGAAAAAAAAAATCTGAATTGTGAGATTCAACAAGTCGCAATAAACTTTTTTTATTTTTATTTTTTATTCAGTGGCGGAAACAGGCTTCCGTACCATACACCATATTGACAAAGTAAAACAGAATTGTCACAACTTTGTAAATTTATTAAAACTAAAAATCTGAAATAAGTACATTGCATAAGTATTCATACCCTCAATTCAGTACTTAGTTCAAGCACCGTTACAGCCTCACGTCTTTTTGGTGAGATGCAACAAGCTTTGCAACAGCATTCGGCAAATATCTGCCATTCTTCTCCTCACCTCTTCACCTCTCAAGCTCTGTCAGCTTGGATGGGGGCTGGCAGACATTTTCAGGTTTCTCCAGAAATGTTTGATGTGTTCAAGGCCAGGCCGTGCCTGGGCCACTCACAGAGTTGTCTATAAGCCACTCTTGCTGTGTGCTTCATTGTCCTGTTGGAAGGAGAACCTTCTGCCCAGTCTGATGTTCTGAATGCTCTAGACTAGGTTTTCAGCCAGGAGGCCAGCTCTAGGAAGAG
Source organism: Garra rufa (assembly GCF_049309525.1). NCBI lineage: Eukaryota > Metazoa > Chordata > Actinopteri > Cypriniformes > Cyprinidae > Garra > Garra rufa. The sequence continues at coordinate 1,016,796 of NC_133371.1, read as the reverse complement.
TCCTGGTTGTTTCAAAATTCTTCCATTAATTATAATGGAGACTACATGCTTTTATGAACCTTCAGTGCAGCATTATTTTTTCAAACAATTTTGACAGCTAGAGTTTGAATAATTTTGGCTCATTTGAACATTCATTCAATGTAAGTCTATGGGATTTTGATGATTTTTAAAATAGTTCATTGGTTCTAGCTTAAAAGCTCTAGAAGGAGAAGCATTCAGAAACTTGGCTAAAAAGAATAATACTAAAAAGCTTAAGCAGCAGATCTGTAGGTTAGCTCTCTCTAGAACCTGACTATAAAATTCTATTTTTACGATTTCTTTCTATGAAGCCTCTATTTATAATACTTTATAAGGGCATTATAATGAATGCATAATGCATTATAAAAAACCTTATAAAATGTTATATAATTTTATGAATAATCATAACAACAATTATAAATCATTATAATGATTAATGATTATTTGTAATGCTTATTTATAACACACAATGGACGCCATATCTACTTAATTTATAATGGACTATATCATATTACATTTATTTTTTACATTATATTTTGTTTTATTCTGATTTTGATCCCCTTAGTCTATTGACTATAAGCAACTTTCCAACTACATGTCAGTTAACAGTTCTTAGAGTATTAGTAGACTTAGGTTAAGATTAGGCTAGGTAGAAGGTTCATGTACTTGCAAAGTTACTTATAATCAGTTTGTCTTTTGGGGAACTATCAAAATACAGTGTTAGCATATATTTAGCATCCTAATAATAATAATTACTGCTAGCTGAGATGCGATTGCAGAATTACTTATCAACAGCTGTCTAAAGGTGCATTCACACCAGACGCGACTTGCGCGAATAAATCGCGCTATTCGTGCGTAGTTGGACGCTTGAACATTAAAGTTTACTCGCTTCATTCGCGCGTGAAATTCGCATCATTCGCGCGTGACATTTACTTCACAACAGATGCGAATTTGCGTCATGGGAGGGGCTTCTGCCACTCGTCAGCGGGAAAGCAGTTGTAAAATAGGTGAATTAGCTCAATTTGCCAGCTTTAGCTTGCTTTTAGTCTCAATATGTAAATATATGTAGGTCAGATTGAGTAAAGAGCGTTTTTTTTTTTTAAACTTACCAGATTGTCCGACCTCCTCACTCACTTTCTTCCAAGCAAGATCCTCTTTATTCCTGTTTCTATAAAAGTACAAAGATGTATCGTACAGCTCTGAGTAACCACAGACAGCAACGGTGATTTTGTCCTCTATTGTTGTTTCGGATTTCTGCCTCCTTCACTACTAGAGCAAGCTCCTGATTGGTTAACGCGGCGCAAATTTTCGCCAAAGTTCAGATTTTTGAACTCTTCAAACGCTTGAAACACTCAATTTGCGCGTTTCACACCGCAGGATGGGTATTTGTGTCTTTGCATTGACTTAACATGTAAATCACTCGCGCTTGCCGCTTCATTCGCGTCCGGTGTGAACGCACCATAAAGGGTACCATCAAAATAATCAAACTGATCATATTACACATTCATCTGATCTGATACCTGATCTAATGGCTCTTTGAGAAATATCATTATTAATATTACTTATAAGTGGTCTTTGTATGCTTTAAGTAAAGTGACATGCGTAACATGGCAAGATATGAGACTTAAAATACGTTATGAGGAGGTAATCATGCTCTTAAAAGCTATAACCACACATTAAAACTGTTCTTATGAATACTCATGAGATGATACAACATATTATACGTTTTTTTATAATGCATTATGCATTCATTATAATGTTTTAAGAATATATTATAATGTATTCATAGAAAGTGTTACCAAAATTAAAAAATGGGAATCTAAAGGGTTCGGCTGAGTTTGGGAGATAATAGGATGCTGGTCTATAGGTTTATGTATCCATGCATGTTTTTCTGTATATTAAAAAGGCCTGCATAAACAAGGCACGTTTTGAAGTGGTCCTTTTTTGGTTTACTATTGTGGTTTCAGTGCACCTAATGTGAAACATGTGGAAGGTGTGTTGATCGCTTCAGAGGTTTGTGTCGTCAGAGTACCTGTGAAGTTCCCGTTCGCACCTCTATAGGGTGTGTGTGTGTTTTCTTTAACGGTGAGAAAAATGGTTTGACTCGACACAGAGCTGTTGACGTGCGTCTGTGTGTTTCACGTTGGCCATCGCCGTTCATTCACACTCTCCCACAGAGCAGGCTGACGAAAGAGGAAGCGATGCCGTGACGGCAGGAAGTTCGTACTGCGCTGCTCCTGTGGTTTTGTTTTGCCGTCACACTGCTTTTTTCTTTCTTCGGTGCGCTCTCGCTCTCCGTCGTTCTTTCTCACCTTCCTTCGCCGCTTCATGGCTGTCACCATGACAACAACAAGTGTGAATTACTTCCTGTCTTGGATAGCAGCGCTTCTGTTTTCAGCGTTCTTATCTGACACTTTCATTTATGCTTGTTCTTCTTTCATCCTCCTCGTATTCTCTCATTCATTCACATTCATTTGTAAATGTGACGCAGATCTCGGAGCTAGACAGTCACCTGCCCTATTGTGCCACTGCAGTGATCAAACTCAAACCTTTGGTTTCCTCTGATGAACTGAACATTGTTGTAAATTCAGCTGATTTGAATGTCACCAATGGAATGTTATATAACTCACTAAATATAGTTATGGTTTGATCAAATTTCAAGCTTTGGATTTGAAGGGAGAGGCCAAATAGATATATAAAAAATACAAATATCAGTGTGCTAGTAGTGTACTTTTAAGTGTACTATTTCAATACCTATTTGAGACTAAATTGGCCCACTTTCTAGTATATAAAAGTATACTTTTAGGTATAACAGTAGTAAAGTTTGAGTAGTTTTCAGTTTGTACTGCAAGTATACTAAAAGTGAACTTCTAGGTATACTGATAGTTTACTAATTAAATACTTTTTATGCGTTTTTAGTACACTTTGAAGTACAGTCTCAGTAAACTACTAGTTTAGTAGTTTTATACTGCAAGTATACTCATAGGTTTTCTTTAAGTGAACTTTACATCAAACTTTACCAAAAAGAAGTTTATTTTAAGTTTATTTTATTAAGTATACTTAAGTAAAGTTAAAGTATATTTTAAGTATACTTTATGTAGTAAGTATAAAAATATCAGTGTACTAGTAGTATACTTTTAAGTGTACTATTTCAATACTCCTTGGGACTAAATTGGCCCAGTTTCCAGTATATAAAAGTATACTTTTAAGTATAACAGTAGTAAACTACCTTTTTATGCATTTGTAGTACACTTTGAAGTACAGTCTCAGTAAACTACTAGTTTAGTAGTTTTATACTGCAAGTATGTTCATAGGTTTTCTTTAAGTGAACTTTACATCATACTTTACCAAAAAGTTTTTTTTTATCAAGTATACTTATGTAAAGTTCAAGTATATTTTAAGTATACTTTATGAAGTATGTACACAAATATCAGTGTACTAGTAGTGTACTTTTAAGTGTACTGTTTCAATACTCCTTGGGACTAAATTGGCCTACTTTCTATTATATAAAAGTATACTTTTAAATAAATCAGTAGTAAACTTTGAGTAGTTTTCCGTTTGTACTGCAAGTATACTAAAAGTGAACTTATAGGTATACTGATAGTTCACTAATTAAATACCTTTTTATGCATTTTTAGTACACTTTGACGTATAGCCTCAGTAAACTACTAGTTTAGTCGTTTTATACTGCAAGTATACTCAGGTTTTCTTGAAGTGAACTTTACATCATTCTTTAAGTGTACTACTATGTCCCTATTTTGGTATTAATTTGTATATATTTTGTTATATGAATATCTGAACATAACAAAACATCAAAAAAATCTAGCTTTGTGCATTCTTTTTCTTATAAACATTTGAATGTGGGTTACGTTTCATAAATAAAAAATAAATAACATTTTGAACAAAAAGACTATTGATGATAATCAAAACGTAGATGGAGTTGATCAACATCCCAAAGCTTGACAGTCATAATCAACATTTTATTCCATAACGTTACACAGTTTTCCATATCTATGGTTTTGATGCTGTTTTATGTCTGATGATTGTGTTAGATTACATGTGGAAGCATCTGTTGTTTCGGTTTCTTCTTCACTTGTGTTTTGGAAATTCTGTACAGAAGATGTGCAATAGCGCCCCTAGAGTATAACAATGAAAACACAGATTCTCAGAGCACAAGTAGAGATCATATATACTTTATCTTTTTCCTAAGTATAAATCAAGTATACTTAAATGTCATTGTCAAGTATATAAAACACATTTCTGAGAAATCCTATTTTGCCTATTTTTTAGTTTAAAAGAAGTATACTAATAGCACACTTGAACAAACGTCTTTTTCGTAAGGGTCACTTAAAAATTACGTCACATTTAAGAAGTAAAATGGGTTCAGAATGCTGATTCATGTAGACTTGAATGTTGTTTAATCACAGTATGAAGAGAGTCCTTTCATTAACACAGCTGTGTTTTTTGCAGGATAATTGCATGTCAAGGTTTGCCATTAATAAGTGGGCAGAACTGCGATCCGTACGCCACAGTGACACTCGTAGGGCCCGCCAGGTGGGTTTATAAACACATAAAGTCATGTTGAAGGTGCTCCAAAATCACAAGGTTTACTGTAAACGATAAAACATGATGGTTTCTGAAGTATTGGTGAACAGTCAAAATGCTCTATTGTGATTGTTTCTAAATCAGTCAGTCATAAGACCTCTGTTTCTGATCTAGACAGAAATGAGTACATAACATCCGCTCTGATTCAATAATAACATCCTGCTCTGTCTTTCTGTTTCTCTCTCTCTCTTTTCAGGTCTGACCAGAAAAAAACTAAAGTGAAGAAGAAAACCAGCGACCCTCAGTTTGATGAGACCTTTCATTTTGAGGTACACCCACATCCGTTTATTGAACATCAGTTAATGAAAGTTGATTTTGTGAGTCTCAATTATGTTTCTTAACCCTTCTAAATCAGGGTCGTAACCACAATAGACACCGAGGGGGGAAACTTCCCCACCCCAGTCATTAGAAATGGCCAAATCGTCTCTCCTATTGTGTTACCTTTTTAATAAAATTTCAAATATGTCAAATAACTTGGATGTCCCCAATATTATAATATGTTGAATGAATGAAATGGACACTGAATAGAATAAATTATTATTATTAAACATTGTACAATAATCTACACTATTTTAATGTTGCTGTGGGACAATGTGAGAGACATCTATCAAATTCAATAAATTATTATAAATGTTATTAACCCTCTGTGGACATCTTAGAAATGGAATTGAGAAATAGGACTGGTTGTGGAGCTTAAGATGTTGATTGGCATTTTGTGCAAAAGAAAAAACTATAAATTCACAATGTTTCACAGGTCACAAGGTCAAGCAGTTACAAAGGGAGGTCGCATTTTCACGTGGAGGAGGAGGACATAGAGAAACTAGAGATCAAGTGAGTTCTCTTCTCTTCTCTTCTCTTCTCTTTTGTTTTCTTTGATCTTCTGCTTCCTTTCACTAGATCCAGACTTTTGTTTTTTTTGTTTTGTCTAAACAGCATATATATGGCAAGCTGTTTTAGCCTAAAATATACTAAGCATTACTCGTCGTAATTGCATTTTTACTAGTAACAATTCAATTAGAGAGCTCTATAATTCATTTTTTACTAGTAACAATTCCAATTACAGAGCTCTACAAATGAATTTTTACTGGTCATATGTCTCCATTGACTACCATTCATTTTTAATTACAGAGCTCTACAATTGAATTCTTAATAGTAACAATAACAATTAGAGAGCTCTCTAAATCAATTTTTACTAGAAATAATTCCAATTACAGAGCTCTCTAATTCAGTTTTTGCTAGTACCAATTCCGTTCAGAGAGCTCTCTAATTTAATTATTACTAGTAAAAATGCAATTACAGAGCTCTACAATAAAATTTTTATTAGTAAAAAATCACATTAAAGATATGTTTAATTGCAGAGCTCTGTAATTGAATTAAAGAGCTCTCTAAATGTAAATGTTACTAGTAAAAACTGAATTAGAGAGCTCTCTTATTGGAATTGTTACTAGTAAAAATTCTGTTGTAGAGTTCTGTAATTGTAATTGTAACTAGTAAAATGATTTAAAGAGCTCTCTAATTAGCATTGTTACTAATAGGAATTGGATTATAGAGCTCTCTTATTGAATTGTTACTAGTAAAAATGCAATTACGACGAGTAACGCTTAGTATATTTTAGGCTAAAATGGCTTGCCATAATTCTCTTCTCTTCTCTTCTCTTCTCTTCTCTTCTCTTCTCTTCTCTTCTCTTCTCTTCTCTTCTCTTCTCTTCTCTTCTCTTCTCTTCTCTTCTCTTCTCTTCTCTTCTCTTCTCTTCTCTTTTCTCTGATCTTCTGCTTCCTTTCACTAGATCCAGACTTTTGATTTTGTTATTGTTTTGTCTAAACAGCATTTATATGGCAAGCTGTTTTAGCCTAAAACATCTAAAATATAGTAAACATTACTCGTCGTAATGGCATTTTTACTAGTAACAATTCAATTAGAGAGCTCTATAATTCAATTTTTACTACTAACAATGCCAATTAGAGAGCTCTACAAATAAATTTTTACTAGTAAAAAAACACATTAAAGATATGTTTAATTGCAGAACTCTGTAATTGAATTAAAGAGCTCTCTAATTCAGTTCTTACTAGTAACAATTGAATTGGAGAGCTCTGTAAATGGAATTCTTTCTAGTAAAAACTGAATTAGAGAGCTCTCGAATTAGAATTATTACTAGTAAAAATTGATTTAGAGAGCTCTCTACTTGGAATTGTTACTACTAAGAATTTAATTGTAGAGCTCTCTAATTGAAATTCTTACTAGTAAAAATTCCGTTGTAGAGCTCTGTAATTAAAAATGAATGGAAGTCAATGGAGACATATGACTAGTAAAAATGTATTTGTAGAGCTCTCTAATTGGAATTGTTACTATTAAGAATTGAATTACAGAGCTCTACAAATTAATTTTTACTAGTCATATGTCTAGTCATATGTCGCCATTGACTTCCATTCATTTTTTAATTACAGAGCTCTACAATTGAATTATTACTAGTAAAAAACACATTAAAGATATGTTTAATTGCAGAACTCTGTAATTGAATTAAAGAGCTCTCTAATTCAGTTCTTACTAGTAACAATTGAATTAGAGAGCTCTGTAAATGGAATTATTTCTAATAAAAACTGAATTAGACAGCTCTCTTATTGGAATTATAGTAAAAATTTAGTTGTAGAGTTCTGTAATTAAAAATGAATGGAAGTCAATGGAGACATATGACTAGTAAAATTGTATTTGTAGAGCTCTCTAATTGGAATTGTTACTATTAAGAATTGAATTACAGTGCTCTCTAACTATAATTATAACTAGTAGGAATTGGATTATAGAGCTCTCTAATTGAATTGTTACTTGTTAAAATGCATTTACGATGAGAAACGCTTAGTATATTTTAGGCTAAAACAGCTTGCCATATATATAACTGCTCATACTGACTGTTTGTGGATGATTATGGCAATAAGGGGTGAGTGCTAATTTGATTGGATGGCTCTTTGTTATGTCACAAATGTTTTGATGAATGTGGCTTTGATCTGATTTGACGCGTAATGTGCCACTCTGAATTGTCCCATATAGCCCTCTGCAGAAGCTGACAGGTAAGAGTAAGAAGAGGTGAAACCACCAGACGGCACATTAGATCATGACACTAATGTGTGTGTGTGTGTGTGTGTGTGTGTGTGTGTTTATGCATGGTTTTGGTTTGTTGTTGGTTTTTATTTTCCACTCAAAGGCAATTTATTTGTGTGCATGTTTGATGTGAGATAAAGCTTCATTCGATAGTGGAGACAAAAACTGACTAACCCACTTTGATGCGATTGCGTCTGTGCTCTGCGTGCTGATTTTCAGATTCAGTTTGACTGAAAATGGGAGAAGTTCAATCGTGTGTTGAGTTCATTGAAACAAAGTTTTTGTTTGTGTGTTCGGAAATGAACATTTAGCTAATGCGTACTCTCTTGTGCTCTCCTATGCAGGGTGGAGCTGTGGAATAATGGTAACTTGGCACAGGACGTGTTCCTCGGAGAGACACGGGTATCTGTGAAAATCCTGAGAAATGACCATGTCCACAGAGCATGGTAAGAACTGATATACTTACTGTAGAAATGGGACTGGCCAATATATTGAATATTCAATTTGTCGGTAACAAAATTATGCAACTACATAAACCTTTTTAATCAGTGCTTATAATTGAAAGAAATTTGAAGGTAATTTTTTGTCAAGGTTATTAATTTATTTAAAAAAAAAAACAGTAAGCTTACTAAAAAAAGAATGAAAAAAAAAGAAAAAAAATGTGTACCCCAAAAGACCCTAAAAATCCTTAATTTTAATACAGCAGTGTTAATTTAGTTGACAAATACTAAATAAAAAGTGTTTATAAACAAAGAATGCATGAAGCTAGAATTTTTAGCTTGAGTATAGCTAGAGTATTTTTGTAATATAAAACTACTAAACTAGTAGTTTACTGAGACTGTACTTCAAAGTGTACTAAAAATGCATAAAAAAGTATTTAATTAGTAAACTATCAGTATACCTAGAAGTTCACTTTTAGTATACTTGCAGTACAAATTGAAAACTACTCAAAGTTTACTACTGTTATACTTAAATTATACTTTTATATACTAGAAAGTCGGCCAATTTAGTCCCAAGGAGTATTGAAACAGTACACTTAAAAGTATACTGCTAGTACACTGATATTTTTTTATACTTACTACATGAAGTATACTTAAAATATACTTGACCTTTACTTAAGTATACTTAATAAAATAAACTTGAAGTATAGTTCTTTTTGGTAAGGGTAAAACTTAGACTGCTTGCCTAAGTAAGGGTAAAATCTGCATAGCTAAGTTAAGTAAATTTAACAAAGAAAATAAGTAACTTTAAACTTTGCCAGTAAAATTTTAGTAATTTTTACTTAGTCAAAGCTTTGATTTTACTCAGTATAGCACTGAATTAATGTAGATATCATGTAGATATCATATCATAATATCAAACTCACTCGAACACACAGACTTCAATACTTGGTACACAGTTCACAATGTCGGTAACATTCTGTGGATTGTTTTTGAGTATGAATGTGTCATTTTAAGTAGAAAATGAACTCCAGATGTAACAACATTGCAATTTACTAAACCTAACAACCTAACCAAAGCAATGATAAACAGTGTAAAACACAGCTGTAAAACTGCAAAAAAAAATCAACCCTCTTAATTACTCATGTTCCAATGCATGATGGAAACACTAGTATCAGAAAAGTTGAGTATAGGATATTTACACTTTAATTTCTACTAACATGAATTGAGTCTATACAGTGTTGGAGAAAGTTACTTTTAAAAGTAATGCATTACAATATTGAGTTACTCCCTAAAAAGTAACTAATTATTTTAGTTACTTTTTATGGAAAGTAATGCGTTACGTTACTTTTGCGTTACTTTTTAAATCTGGGCAGTGTCTGCTTGTTTGTTTCTGTTTTTGGCAAATGTAAAAGCCTTTTCACACCTCACGATGAAGGAAAAATACATTTATGTCTGTAACGTAGACCGCAGAAGAAGAAAGTCCAACAAAATAAAATAAGAAAAAAAAAACGGTAGTTTTATTTTAAGTACTTTTTGCTTATTAGTATGGATGAATTGGATCATTAAAGGTCAGAAGCAAAGACATCGGTTAATAAAATGGGATACTTTGGGATTAATTAACATATTTAATTATTGCATCATAATTCCAGATGTTTTTATTTATTTGGAGAAATACTAAATCTGTTTTTTTAGTGAGTGAGATGAATTAATGCATGTTTACATTTATTTTTGAACTAAAGTAACATCTTACTCACAATTTCTCTCAACATGGGGACAGGAGAGCTTTCAATTAATAACTGGGGGGAAAAAGTAACTTTTTACTTATTTGGAAAAGTAACTCTGATATTTTCCTGTAAATTAAAACGTAATGTGTTGCTTTACTAGTTACTTGAAAAAAGTAACCTGATTGTGTAACTTGCCTTGTAATGCATTACCCCCAACACTGGTCATATATAAAATTTACTTTTTATTTTTTTTTAATTATTGGCTTGAACTTTTTCATGTAGAAATTATGTTTGTTTTGCTGTAGTATTTAATTCCCCCTCAAGTTTATTTTATTAAGTATACTTAAGTAATTTTTTAAATATTTTATGTAGTATGTATACAAAAATCAGTGTACTAGTAGTATACTCCTTCAATACTCACTGGGACTAAATTGGCCCACTTTCTAATATATAAAAGTATACTTTTAAGTATAACAGTAGTAAACGTTGAGTACACAACTAGTTTACATCTATGTTTTCAGTTTGTACTGCAAGTATACTAAAAGTGAACTTATAGGTATACTGACAGTTTACTAATTAAATACTTTTTTATGCATTTTTAGTACACTTTGAAGTATAGCATCAGTAAACTACTAGTTTAGTAGTTTTATACTGCAAGTATACTCGTACGTTTTCTTTAGTGAACTTTACATCATACTTTAAGTATACTACTATGTCCCTATTTTTGTTAAATGAATATCTGAACATATAAAACATCAAAGGTATCTGCTTGTAAACAAAAACATTTAATTCTAGCTTCATGCATTCTTTGTTTATAAACACTTAAATGCGGGTAAGTTTTATAAATAAATAATAAATAACAACATTTTGAACAAAAAAGCTAAAAAAAAAGACTATTATAATCAAAACATCGATCAATACCCCAAAGCTTGACAGTCATTATTACCTCTTCATGGGTCGACATTTTATTTCATAACGTTACACAGTTTTCCATATCTATGGTGTTGATGCTGTTTTATGTCTGATGATTGTGTTAGATTACATGTGGAAGCATCTGTTGTTTCGGTTTCTTCATCACTTGTGTTTTGGAAATTCTGTCCAGAAGATGTTTATAGCACCCCTAGCGTATAACAATGAAAACACAGATTCTCAGAGCACAAGTAGAGCTCAAATATACTTCGACTAAGTCTAAGTCAAGTATACTTAAATGTCATTTTAAGTATATTTCTGAGAAGTTTATAAAACACATTTCTGAGAAGTACATAAAAAGTAAAGTATATTCAGGCCGGTTCATATAAAATCATTTGATTTTAATAATGTATTAGTAATTGCTAGTATTACCATTAATAAAGATGAATACGTGCTTTAGAAGTGTTTTTCATTGTCATTATAATGTTAGCAAATAGAACCTTATTGTGAAGTGTGACCAGTTTTTCACTTAAAGTGTCATACACAGTCTGAGTGAGGTATACTGATGAACAGATGAGGAAGGGAGATAACAGCCAATCCCAGCTCTGCACTGCTCTTATCTGCCCAATCAGGCGTGAGAGCACCACCTCTCTGACGTCAGAGCTGAAAAGAACATGCTTCAGCATTACTGACTCTACAGGCCTTTACTCAAGGCCACGCATTGTGAGATTTGCAATGTCCGCCGCTTCCATGATTGCAGCTGCAGTCGTGTCTCGTATCTGATGTTTTTGTGGAGAAGCGTTCGACAGACTGTGGGTGTGTGTAGGTGTGTGTGTGTTTTGGGGCGGATTGCTTCCGTTGCCCGCTTCCCTTGTGTCCTCAGACTGTGGATCACAGCGTCCTGCCGGTAGTGTTGTGTAAACATCGTATGTGCGTGCATTTGTGTGTGTGTGTGTGTGTGTAGACTGAGAGGGAACTTGTTGATACTGATCTGCATGTTTTGAATGAGGGCAGTGAGTCTACTGCGTGGGTGAGCTTTTGCATGAACCTAGCATAAAACAAGCTCACATACTCACACACAGACGCTGACACTCTTAAATGCAATCTTGCCACACTAATTCCTGTGCTTTGTAGTTTGAGCAATGCAAATGACACAAAGGATAAAATTATACGCGGTACGTGTCGGACACGCATATAGAAAGAATGAAAAATGCCGGCAGGAAAATCTTGTGGTTTTAAATTAGCACTGGGCAACAGAGCCAACACAAATTAGAATTTAAAAATGTCCAGCTTTTTAACACTTTTTGCTATTTAATAAATCTCAGACAGCAGAAGACGAACGTTTGACACTCCTCAGCAATAAGTTGCTTCTTAGTATGGTTGCATTGGATCATTAAAGGTCAGAAGCAAAGACACTGGTTAATAAAATGGCATTAAACACATAAAGGATATTTGTAGTACTTAACATGTTTAATTATTGCAGGTTTGCATCATATAGTTGCATTTTAGGGTTTTACTGTATTGATGAATTAATGCATGTTCACGTTTATTCTAGAACTAAAGTAACGTCTTACTGCTGATTTTTCTCAACATGGGGACAGGAGAGCTTTTAATCAATAACTGGGGAAAAAAATAACTCTTTTATGCTCACCAAGGCTGTGTTTATTTAATAACAAAATATAGCAAAAACAATCATAATGTGAAATATTATTACAATTTGTACTTTTTTTTTTTTAAATTGTTTTATGAATCTGTTAAAATCTAATTTATTCCTGTGATCAAAGCATCATTACTTTAGTCTTTAGTGTCACATGATACTTCAGAAATCATTCTAATATGCTGATTTGCTGCTCAAGAAATGCTGAAAGCTATTTTTGGTAGAAACAGTGATCATTCAAATGTTTGGGGTAATACAACTTTTTAAAAATAAAAGAAAAAAGATCCTTTTCAGCAAGGATGCAATCAATTGGTCAAAAGTGACTATAAAGACATTTGTGATGTTGCGAAATATTTTTATCTCAAATTAATTATATTCTTTTGAACTTTCTATTTATCAAAGATCCCCAAAAATAAAGCCTTGCTCTCTCTCTCTCTCTCTATATATATATGTAGTGAAGATGTCTATGTTTTACAAAACTTACAAAAGTGATTTTATGTGCATAGAAAGCACATTAAATGTAAGCAAAGTGTCTACTTTTAAGGTTTTTGGAGAATAAAATGTCAAAATTTGGTTGAATTAATGTTACATTGTCACTGAGTTTAACATATTCATATAATATTTATGTAAAAATTCAAACAACATGTTTATTCTGACTTGCGCATAATAAAATATATAAATAAATTAGGGAGCATATTAAATTTGATGGTGTTTTAAATGAGTTAAAAATTCTTACTGACATATGAGCAAAACCTACGTAGAATTACAAATTATTAGTATTTGGGGTGAAAGTAATTCATCTTTTAATGTCTTAAATTGATTTTTGTTGTAAGTATGCCTGACAAGATTGACACTGAATGACATTTTAGTCAGTATTTTCTGTAAATTAGGGAAAAATATATGATTTTTTTTTTTTTGCTTAGAAAAAACGAAAACAAAAATGCAATGAAATAAAACAGAAAACTTTTTAATGTTTTTTTTTGGAAAAACAACAACAATTTAAAGCAGTATTGCATTTGTTTGTTTTTATGCTTAAACCCTTTTACATCTTTGACCCATATATGTAGCAGGATTTAAACCACATATATACAACTAAAACATTTTTCTATATGACAAATAATTTTGTGAACACTGACTGATGGCGCAACATCCAACCAGAATTTTCTGATACAGTGTTTCCAGAAATACTTTGAACTGATTCATGGAAACTGACAGAAACTTAATGACTAAATAAAAAAAGGGCTTCATAATCATAGTTGTCTTCGTAGTCACAATGATGCTTCATTTTGTATTGTGTGTTTTATATTAAAGTTTCGTATACGTGGTGTAATCCAACAGCACAGCATATTAAATGATGAAACTGTGTGACACTGCTCATTAAAAAGGCAAAACCTTGTGCTTTTTTTGTGCTTCATAGGTACTTGCTGCAACCGAAAGGAAACGGTACAAAGTCGAAGCCAGATGATCTGGGTTCTTTACGTCTGAAGGTAACATACACAGAGGACAACGTCCTGCCCTCTGGCTGCTACACGGCCCTCCGCAACCTAATGCTCAAATCCCCGGACGTCAAGGTACAATAGTGTCCTCTTTTTATCTGGAAGACTTTGTGCACTTTGACACAAGGCTTAAAGGCAAAGTTCACCCTGTCATCATTTACTCACTTTGAAGTTGTTTCAAACTGTTTTGTTGTCCACATTCTCCAAAATATCTTCTTTTGTGTTCAGTAGAAGAAAGAAATTCATACAGGTTGAGGAGTAAATGATGACATGGTTTGCATTTTTGGGCAAACTGTCTCTTTAAGACTGTCAGCCATGCTCAATTAGCATAACATATTTTCGTTTTTTGTGTGCGTTTGTGTGTGTCTTTAGCCGATCTCAGCATCAGCGGCTCATGTTCTGGGAGATATTTGCAGAGAGAGTTTGGGGTATGAAGCACTGCTTCCTGTGGTCAGACTGCTGCTCCATCACAACAGACTGCTGCCCTTTCTCACCTCTGTTGCTGCTCTGGAGCTGGAGAATACACAGTTCAGTGTCACATTCACACACAAACAGATACATAGTTTTTGTTTTATTTCGTTTGTGATTTTTATTACGTTTTTTCTTTGTTAATATGCATAGTTTTTGTTTTGTAATTTTGTTTTGTTGGTCACGCTTTATTTAAAGGTCTTATTCTCACTATTAACTATACTTAAACTAACTAAATCAGGGTTTCCGCGGGGCATTAAAAAGCATTAAAAGTCATTAAATTGAATTAAAGGCCTTAAATGGCATTAAAAAGAATTAAATTGTTTTATACTGGCATTAAAACTTTAGATCGTGTTGAAGAAACAAATATTACCAATTTATCTTGAATATAGCCTGTATAATTAATAACTTTGATTCACTGTCGCAAAGTATGATAAACATGGAACTAGTTTGGTAATTGCTTCTGGCTGGTCCAAAAAATGTGTGACACAGGTTTTTTAAAGCAGCCAGTTTTAGCCTCTAAGATATTCTTGATGATATTAGGAATTTAGAAATCGGCAAATAACGCTGATCAATTTCTAATTATGTTCGGCAGAGTAATATTTGTTCATTGTTGCCTCATTGTAAGACTGCATGAAAAAAATGCATTATAATATATCCGCATTCATACACAGGCGTGTTAGTTATTGGTTGCGGGTGGCATTAAAAATGTTAGAAATGGCATTAAAAAGGGCATTCAAAGGCATTAAATAAGATTTGAAAATCCTGCAGAAACCCTGTAAATAACTTCTCCTAAATAAACTCCTAATTTGCCGCTCATTAAAGGATTAGTTCAGTTCCAGAACAAAAATGTACAGATAATGGACTCACCCCCTTGTCATCCAAGATGTTCATGTCTTTCTTTCTTCAGTCGTAAAGAAAACATTTCAGGATTTCTCTCCATATAATGGACTTCAGTGGTGCCCCCAAGTTTGAACTTCTAAAATGCAGTTTTAATGCAGCTTCAAAGGGCTCTAAACAATCCCAGAAATGATTGGTTACAAATCAATTTATATACTTTTTAACCTCAAATGGTCATCTTGTCTTGTTAATGTGATTCGCAGGCGTAGTCTGTGCGATCCTGGGTCAATACAGTTGGGGGATGTCGAAAAACTCCCGTCTCGTTTTCTTCTTCAACTTCAAAATCGTCCTACAATGCTGTTTTACCCTTTTTTTGTAAAGAGCGTTTTGATGTTAACTTTGTCAACACTGGGTCGGTACTTCTGCAGCGATGTAGAATGATTTTAAAGTTGGGGAAAAAAACGAGATGAGAGTTTTTCGACATACCCTTACTGTATTGCCCCAGAAAAAACTGTGTTCACGCGGCCATAGAAAAGACAAGCGTTTGAGGTTAAAAAGTATATAAAGTCAGTTTGTTTCGAAAATTACTGTTCGTTTTTCTAGATAAGCCGATCCTCGGCTGGGATCGTTTAGAGCCCTTTGAAGCTGCATTTAAACTGTATTTTGGAAGTTCAAACTTGGGGGCACCATACATATTCATTATATGGAGAGAAATCTTGAAATGTTTTCCTCAAGAAACATCATTTTGTCAGCGCTGATAGCCTTATGGGCAGCGCGCCGACATACAGCGCCGTTGGGCTCCAGGCGTCCCGTGTTCGAATCATGACTCGAGGACCTTTCCCGATCCCGCCCCCCATCTCTCTCCCACTTTGCTTCCTGTCACTTCTGATCTGTCCTATCACAATAAAGGCAAAAAAATGCCAAAAATAAATGTAAAAAAAGAAAGAAAAGAAACATAATTTCTTGTTCTATGAACATCTTGGATGACAAGGGGTTGAGTAAATTATCTGTAAATTTTTGTTCTGGAAGTGAACTACTCAATGTACAGATAATGTATTCACCCCCTTGTCATCCAAGATGTTCATGTCTGTCTTTCTTCAGTCGTGAAGAAAACATTTCAGGATTTATCTCCATATAATGGACTTAAATGGTGCCTCCGAGTTTGAACTTCCAAAATGCAGTTTAAATGCAGCTTAAACAGCTACATCGCTGTTTTTTTATTTATTTATTTTTTTTGTAAAGGGCGTTTGATCTTCTTTGTATGTTTACTTTGTAAACACTGGGTTGGTACTTCTGCAGCGATGTAGGATGATTTTGAAATCGGGGAAAAAAAAAATAATAATTTTTGACACACCCTTACTTTCTTCAACTGGAAAAAACAGAGTTTACGCGGACATAGAAAAGACAAGCGTTTGAGGTTAAAAAGTATATAATTGTCAGTTTGTTTAAAAAATGACCAATTGTTTCGCTAGATAAGACCCTTCTTCCTCGGCTGGGATCGTTTAGAGTCATTTGAAGCTGCATTTAAACTGCATTTTGGAAGTTCAAACTCGGGGGCACCATTGCAGACCATTATATGAAGAGAAATCCTGAATGTTTTTCTCAAGAAACATAATTTCTTATTGGCTGAAGAAAGAAAGATATGAACATCTTGTATGACAAAAGGGTACATTTTTGTTCTGGTAGTCAACTACTCCTTTAACAGTTAGTAAGCTAGTTTAGGTATGGGGTAGGGGGAAAATATGGTCTGGCAGAATAAGGCTTTAATACACTGATTAGATTTTTGTCTTGTTTCCAGCCAAAATATCTAAAAATTCTTAAATCAAGAAGGATTTCCTAGACGAGTAAAAGAAAAAATTGTCTTATTTTCAGAAAAAACAAGTCAAAATTAAGTGTGTTTTTGCTTGAAACAATGGGGTCAAAACACACAAAAAACAAGATTCTTTTGCTTGTTTAAAGCAAAAACACACTTAATTTTGACTTGTTTTTCTGAAAACAAGACAATATTTTTTACTCATCTAGAAAATCTTTCTTGATTTAAGAATTTTTTGTAGATATTTTGACTGGAAACTAAACAAAAAATCTCATTAAGAAAAGCATTTTTTACAGTGTATGTGCTTTAAAAGTATTAATACACAGTCACTATGCTAGTAATATGCATGAAAATAAGAAACTAGTTAGTAATGAGAATTGGTCCCTTAACTAAAGTGTTACCGTTTTGTTTTGTCAGCAATTTTTCCCCCAAAAGGGCTTTTCACACTTGAAATAGTTACGCTTGGTGTCTAAACATTTAGACAAAGAACCATTCAGTCAAAGGTTCTTTAAAGAACCATCTCTTTCTTACCTTTTGATAATCTGAAGAACCTTCTTTCACCACAACAAACCTTTTGTGAAACAGAAAAGTTCATCAGATGTTAAAGATTCTTAATGAAACCATTTAGACAAAAAAGGTTCTTCTATGGCATCGTGAAGCACCTTTATTTTTAAGAGCATTGTGCACATTATATTTAGTCTCTTTGCTCTCTTTTTCACTCTAAATGACATGCTTTCAGTCAAAATGTTGCATTTTCCCCTCAAAAGCTGAAATGACTGTTTCTACAGTCATTTGTGCGGTGTTTCTGTGACTCTAAATTACGTTTGTGTGAAACCCAGAGTTAAAAGCAGTGTTCAGAACAGTGTTAAGCCCAGTGTGAAAAGCCCTAAAGTTGGTCTAGGTTAGAAACACACAGTTTCTTTATCTGTTCTCTGAAATACCTCTGAAAATCTCTCTGTGCAGAGAGGCCAACACCATATTCAGAGGGAATTCTCTGGCCACCCGCTGCATAGACGACATGATGAAGATTGTGGGCAAAAGTTATTTGACCGTCACTCTCAAACCTGTTCTCAATGAGGTGAGACACACAAGGCTTCTTCAGTTCACTCTTAACTCAGACCTACACTGTATTAAATGGTTTATTGTTTTCTTTCTGCTTATATAGATCTTTGAATCAAATAAAACCTGTGAGATCGATCCTGTCAAACTGAAAGAAGGCGATAATGTGGAGGTCAACAAGGTGAGGTTTTTTTGGATTATTTGGCTGTATACACCAGTTGATGGAAATTAAGGCAAGACACTGCAGGTGAATAGGGTAAAAAAAATAACTAATAGTTATGACCTTACTTACCCAGTTGATTCATCACATTGATAGTTGCAAACATTTTTTGTATTACAAGCTTTTTAAATATTAGGTTTAAATATGCAAATGAGGCATTATTTAATGAAATATGCACTAATTTGCATACATTTCCAGTACAAAGATCTAAACACTGGATGAAGTCAGTTTCAAAATTCTTGTTTATTTTTTTGACATATTAGAGTCAAATGTTTTTACAGAGGGGATTTGGGGTATGTCATATTGTCACAAAAAAAAACAATGTATTTCGTATCATTTTGGGGGGAATAAAACGTATAAAATCAAGCAAATTATATATGAACAAATCCCTCTGTAAAAACCTTCAGAATATAGACATTAAAGTGTGGTGTGTGTAAGTGCTACTGAAGTGGAGATTTATGGCTCAGTGTAGGAGGAAAAACTCATTTTGAGAAAACTGCCTTTAAAAAAATGCATTGCAATTGAAATCTATTGACACAAATAGATAAAGTGCTATAAAAGAAACACTTAACAGTGTCTTTTGTGTGTTTTCTTTCCACAAGTCTGAAAAAAACACTTTATGAAACACCAAAAAGCCAGAAATCTCAAACTTGACAGGTGCATGAAAAAATAGTGTTTTTGCCTGCAGTGTCTCTCCTTAAATGACATTAAAAGACCAAAGACTTGACTCAGACTCCAGCAACAAAGACTTTAGACTTGACTTGGACTCCAGATTATAGACTTGTGAATGCTTATTTTACAGTTTTTCTCAATTGCTAAAACACTATAACCAGTCTTTTGAACTAAAATTTCAAAACTATAACGCCATTTTTGAAAAAGCACACCCATTTCCCTAAACAATAAACACTATTCCCTGCTTTGACACATGAGTTATATTTGGTGAACTGTTACTGCAAAACTCTACACACAAATCCCTACATTTCTCAGTGCTTACACCATGTGGTCATTTAGAAAGCACAAGCATTCAACATTGTTCACTCAATCTGTGAAGTTTGAGCTCAATTAGCACACAATTATCCAAGTGGAAACACTAGGAGTCAAAATTTAGCACACCCAAATCAGAACCTAAAAGAAGCCAAAGTCAGCTTACAGTTTTTCTCAGTCACTTTGGTGCATTTCTCAGATCAGAAATGAAATTGTCAAAACTACTTGTTCAACATCCACATCATCTAGTCTCTTGTGCACATCATAAAAAGCTTCTCATTCTTCTGATCAAGTTGTGATTGCTTTGGTACATTCATACAACTGATTAGATAAATTTGCCATGAATTTATTCAAGTGAATCTTGACTTTCACTAATGAAGATAATGTATATCAACCAATGATAAAGCAGTTCTCTGAAATAGCTCAAAGGTACATCTCTTGAACCTTCAATTGGAAAGCATACTGTATATAGACAGAGGACAACGCAGGAGTTACAAAATCTGACAGTAGACTTTCTAATTTTTATTTTTACCTTTGTGCCCATATTTATTTTTCTTTGCTGTTTCACAATGACACTGTAATGCATTTTTATTTTTTTTCTCATACCACTAGTACAGTACAAGTGTAACTGTGAATCCTATCCAGTCTTTTTCAATCAGTATCCCACATACAGTAATGTGTAATTTTGAAGAGGAAGAGTAGGAGGTGAAAGAGGAAGAGGAGGAGAAGAAGGAGGACGATGACGACAACGTGGAAGAGACAGAGGAAGAGCAAGGACAAGAAGACAAGCAGTCTCCTATATTTTAGTTGATGAGTGCCAGGGTTGGATCAGGCATGCAAGAGGATTTGACCCCTGCTGCCTGGCCAGGGCTAATTTAGCCTGTGATGCTGAAGAGGTTCTTTGGCCTGTCCCAGACCAAAGACAGGATTCTGGGCAGAAAAATTATATTTTGTTGTTGTTTGCTGTTTTGTACTGTACTCTACAGTACATTAAATTAAGGAATAAAACACTTGCAAAGGCATATATTTGTTGTTTTCATCATGTGAAAAGTTTTTTATTTGGATTGTTTTGGTTGTATTGTTTTGAATTTATCTCATCAGTGTGTAAAACTGTGTTGTAGTGTGTGTGTTTTTGAGGATTTGTGTGTCATGTCTGAGAGCAAAGTTTGGTTTTTCAGCAAGATTGTGTTGTTTTGAGTGGAGAGCTTCATTTTGACCTCAATATAAGAAGTTTGGGGAATTGAGTTAGGAGTTGTGGATTTGTGTTTAGAGTTTCGCAAATAAGAGGCATAATTTCAAGAAATGTGTTTAAGCAATTGAGAAAAACTGTAATGCACCTGTCAAGTTTGAGATTTGGGCTTTTTGGTGTTTCATAAAGTGTTTTTTCAGACTTGTGGAAATAAAACATCCAAAAAACACTGTTAGGTATTTCTTTTATAGCACTTTATCTGTTTGTATCAATAGATTTCAATTACAATGCATATTTTTAAAGGCCGTTTTCTCAAAATGAGTTTTTTCTCCTACACTGAGTCATAAATCTCCACTTCAGTAGCACTTACACACACCACACTTTACATTTTTATTCCTGTCTATATCCTGAAGGTTTTTCCAGAGGGATTTGTTCATATATAATTAGCTTTATAAAATTTTTTTTAAAAATCCCAAAATCTCAAACTTGACAGATGCATGAAAAAACAGCGTTTTTGCCTGCAGTGTCTGCCCTTAAATGACATTTAAATGACTAAAGAATCGCAACAAAGACTTCAGACTTGACTCAGACTCCAGATTATAGACTCTGGCTCATGCAGCTTTAATTTTAGATGTTAGATGTAATAAATGATCATGATTGTGAAATCAGAAACGAATGTATCCTCTTTAAAGCAAAGTATTCTTCTATATCTCATGTACATATGTTTGTGTGCTTAGGAGAATCTTCAGGGTTATGTGCAGAAGGTTTTTACATCTATAACACAGTCCAGCTCCAGCTGTCCTCCCCTCATGTGTGACGTCTTCAGATCACTCCGACAGCTCGCCTCCAAACGCTTTCCAGGTGAGGCGGCACATGCACACAGATGCACACAGATGCACGCAGATGCACTTTTACACTCGTCTATTTAGTCCAGCTATGTCTCTGCGTGCATACCCGAAGGACCGTGTTGAATGACCACTAGGAGGAGCCAGATACTCAGTGGTGACTAATAATGTCTGTGTGTGTGTGTCTCACCACAGCGGATCCTCATGTGCAGTACTCAGCGGTCAGTAGTTTCATATTTCTGAGGTTCTTTGCGGTGGCTGTTCTCTCTCCACACACGTTCCAGCTGAGATCCCATCATCCTGTGAGTGTGCAACAAAAACAGCCACATCACACCACAACTGAAAGAAACTACCTAGCTGTAACAAACATGATTTACTTCCTTTTCTAAGCATGTGACTCATTTATTTCTGCCAGGAAAGACCCATTGAGACTCTACAGTTTGTTCTGAGAATGCTTTCAGACAGCAATACGTGTTATTTATAAGAGCATGAAGTAATTACGAGTAAATGAAAGCAAGTGCTTTGAATTAAAAATGAGTTGTACTTTCTTTCTCTCTCAGGACCCTGAAATTTCCCGCACGCTTACTCTTATCTCTAAAACCATCCAGTCTCTGGGCAGCTGGGGCAGCCTTTCCAAGAACAAACTGGTACGTCAGCTATTAGTCATACGGCAGGCTGGAAAACCAACTTTTGAAGTTGAGACAAAACAGAGTATGTTTACGTGTTTTAAATTCCTGGTCTTGTTTCTGTTCTGACTTTTTTTTTTTGGTTTTGTTTTTTCCAGTCTAGCTTTAAAGAAACCTATATGTACGATTTCTTCAAGTTATTCCAAGAAGATGAATGTATAGAAAAAGTTAAAAAGGTAAGTATTTCTAACTAACCATTTTTTGGGGTTGATACAGTTTCTATATATTTTTTAAGGGTAGCCACTGCAAGTTTAAGATTTTGGAGTTTTTTTTCTCCTACACTGAGCCATAAATCTCCACTTCAGGAACAGTTCAAAATTAAGAATTAAAAAGGCAATTAAAAATTAGCTCAATCTTCAAAATACTGCCAAATCCCAATTAAAACTGATGTTGTCATGTTAAAACACTGTAGATAAATCTTGCTTGTTGGAAAAGTGGACAACTTTTGTAAGCTATTTTTTTTACAAATGAATCACAAATATTTAAAAATATCGCCAAATTCATTATCAATACACGTATAAAACGTAGAAACTCTCATGCAAAAACATGCTTGCTAGGTTGTTTTTTTCCTAGAAAAGTGGCAAATATCCAATCAAAACAGATGTTATCAATACACATATAAAGCATAAAAACACTTACGGTGAAGCTTGCAACTGCTATTTGTAATTGTTTTCCTCTTTCCACTTTTTTAAATACATCACACACTACAAAAAAGGTTTATCTTACTTAGTATTTTTGTCTTGTTTTTAACCAAAATAAAAAAAAAAAATCTTCAATTAAGATGCATTTACTAAATAAACAAATGACATAAGATTTTTAGTCTTGTTTCCAGGGGAAAAAACTAAATTAAGTGCAGATTGCTTAAGGGGAGACACTTCAGGCAAAAACACTGTTTTTTCATGCACCTGTCAAGTTTGAGATTATGGGCTTTTTGTTTTACATAGTGGTTTTTTCAGACTAGTGGAAAAAAAAACATCAAAAAGACACTGTTAAGTGTTTCTTTTATAGCACTTTATCTATTTGTGTTGATGGATTTCAATTACAATCCATATTTTTAAAGGCCGTTTTCTCAAAATGAGTTTTTTCTCCTACACTGAGCCATAAATCTCCACTTTAGTAGCACTTACACACACCAAACTTGACATTTTTATTCCTGTCTATATCCTGAAGGTTTTTACAGAGGGATTTGTTTATATATAATTTGCTGGATTTTATATAACATTTTATAAAATGGTAAAAAAAAATAATATATATAGTGTTTTTACAAACTTTTGACTCTAATATGTCAAAAAAATTAAACAAGAATTTTGAAACTGACTTCATCCAGTGTGTTTTGATTTTTGTACTAGAAATGTATGCAAATTAGCTAATATTTCATTAAATAATGCCTCATTTGCATAATTAAACGTAACATTTTAGAAAACTTGTAATACAAAAAGTGTTTGCAATTATCAATGCAATCAATTGGGTAAGTAAGGTCATAACTATTAGTTATTTTTACCCTATTCACCTGCAGTGTCTCGCCTTAAATATAAAGGTACTAAATGTCTAAGAACTTGGCATACGAGCATAAACAGCTTTCAGTGTGCATGTATTATGTACATTTTGGGCCAGATTTACTAATTAGCGTTAGAATGCAATTTCATAAAAGTGCTGATGGGAGGGTAAAATTCGGTGTGTGATTTACTGACAATGCACACATTAAAGAACACAGACGCAGACAGATCATTTCCATAAAGATCAGCGCAATCTACCAAGAGCAGAACAAATTAGCACCTGCTTTAAGACATGCTTTTTTTGGGTGTTAAATAATGGCACAAATATTAATAAATCGCTTTGCATGATTCATTTTAATACTCTCTTGCCTTAAATGTTGCATCTGAAAGAGAAACTCCTACAAATGCATAATTCTACACAGTGCATCTTTAGTAAATCCTGACAGTAGGGTAAAAAAAAGAAAGAAAAAAAAGTGCTTTTCACTGAAAATTTATTTCATTTATAGAGCAACAGGTTTTGTGTGAAAATAAATCATAAAAGTCGTTTATTTAGTTTAAAAATCGTATAAATGTATGAGCTGCCCACACACGGGGTAAAAGGCACACAGTATTGATACAAATACTTCAGCTAAAATAATGTTTTTGAGTTAATACTTGTTCAACACAATCACTTCAGCAAAGTTTGGACTATTTTCTGCTTTTTTTTTTTTTTTTATTCAATAAATATACTGCCATTAAAATATTAATATAAATCATTTTAAAATACAGAAACTAAATCATTTTGAAATGTAAAGCTGCTGAAAGCATTAAAGAAGGTCCTATAGTAATTGAATATAGATTTAGATTTTAATATAGTAGTAACAACAAATGATATTTGATTATCTGATAAGATTAATAGCAAATAAGGTTTTATTCTAAACATGGTGATTATCTTTAAAATGGACACCCAACATAATATACAATATTTACCATCTGAATCTAACAAAGTCATGTCAACAAATAGATAAGTCAGCCTTCTATTAATTATCATGTTAATATTGTGTCTTTTAGCCCCAACAGCAGGGGTGCTTTTACTCCAAATACCATACTTTTACATATTCTTTCGTTATTTATAAACTGCTGTTTTAATTATCTTAAACAAAACTGAAAATCATTAAGAAGACCTTTGTCTCAATACATATTTAATTATTTTAGCGATTCTCATTTGCTACTTAAATCTACATTTTTAAAACATCAAATATTTAGGTCGAGAAGGCACAGAATCGACTTAGATCGAGTCAAGCATCAGCCAAAATTGCACGTGTATCTTAAAAAGCGGATGTTTTGGAAAGAGCTATGGCACGTTTTTCTGCTATCTAGTGGTTTAGAGGAAAATAATATCAGCCCCCGTCAAACCAGTGTTGTTATTGACAACCATCTTAGATTTAGTCTTAGTCTTAGTCTTTTGGACTAAAATGCTTATTAGTTTTAGTCAAATTTTAGTCGACGAAAAGTCAAAAAGGTTTTAGTCTAGTTTTAGTCAAAAAAGGGGAAAAAGTAGTCTTTTAACAAATTAATGTAGGTCAGTAAGTATTTTGCTGTTGGGTAGTGTCACTTGTAAGTTCTGAAAATAGCAGATCTATAGTTCAACACAATGTGAGCTTCCGGATCGACTATTTTCACCAATAATTACAATAATGAAGGAATGGTTTAAAACATAAAAGACAAACAAGGATGGGATGCTAAAACGGCTTGCCATACTAGTATGGCAAAGAGTATTTAATGCTAAAACGGCTTGCCATAGCGGCAGATACGTTTTAGGTTTTGATTGGCATGCACAATAAGCAGAAATGTCCTGCATTTTAAACGTCTGACGGACCACCCACTAACATTTTCGTCTATTCTCGTCTCGTCAACGAAAACTCACACACGTCTCGTCATGTTTTAGTCATCAACGACAACGAGCCATTTTTATCTCGTCATCGTCTCGTTATCGTCATGAAAAAAAAGTGGCGTCAACGAAATGATTTCGTCATCAACACTGCGTCAAACCTTACTATTTTAACACCAAAAGACTGTTAGTAAATCTGGCCCTATGTGTCTTAAACTTGGCTTCATCTTTACACATAATTGCTCTTCTGTCATCTCTTCCCATCAGTTCTTAGATGAGATCTCCTCTAATGTAAATAAGGAGTCCAGTGGAGTGGAGGACTCATTTGTGCTGAAGGAAGGGTGAGTGAAAGATGCCACAGCTGATGAATTGATTAGCTCAAATAACTAGAGTTCACTGCACATTGTATTTATATAAGTCTAACAGATGTGTGCATGTGATTTTTAACAGAGAGGTTCATAAGCGGGCCCAGGGCAGAAAGCGAATAGGAAAGAAGAACTTCAAGAAACGCTGGTTAAGGTTGACCAATCAGGAGCTGTCTTATCACAAGCAGAAAGGTGAGTGATCTCAGCTTTGATCTGTTTGCTTTACGATCCACAGAACTTTGTTAGCGAGCAGTCATCCAGTTCAGCTCTGAAATGTGGGTGAAATAACATGAAAAGCATCCCTGGATCGTTTTAGCTCGTCCTTGTTTTTGTAGCTTCTGTACATGTAGTGTGGTCTGCCAGTTCTAGATGTGGAAAGTTCTGATTCCCTTTTTTGATGAATGCAATTGGCTTTATGTCATGGGTGTGTACTTGCTGTCAGTGGATCTTGGGTTTTGAGTAGTGAATATGCAGTGAACATCGATATTTACCTACAAACACACTACCGTTAAATTAGTTCACTTCCAGAACAAAAAAATACAGATAATTTACCCCCTTGTCATTCAAGATGTTCATGCCTTTCTTTCTTCAGTCGTAAAGAAATTATGTTTTTTGAGGTAAACATTGAGGATTTTTCTCCATATAGTGGACTTCTATGGTGCGCTGAGTTTGAACTCTCAAAATGCAATCTAAATGCAACTTCAAATGCTCCCAAATACAAAATAACGATGTTTTTTTATTTTTTCAATATAGTTTCAATACAGTTAGGGTATATCGAAAAACTCCCATCTAATTTTCTGACTTCAAAATCGTCTTACATCACTGTTTTACCTTTTTTGTTAAAGGTGTTTGATCTTCTTTGCATGTTCACTTTGCAAACACTGGGTTGGTAGTGGTACTTCTGATGATAAAATGGTAATTTCGCTAGATAAGACCCTTCTTCCTCGGCTGGGATCGTTTAGAGCCCTTTGAAGCTGCATTTAAACTGCATTTTGGAAGTTCAAACACGGGGCACCATAGAAGTCCACTATATGGAGGAAAATCCTGAAATGTTTTCTTCAAAAAACAAGACATGAACATCTTGGATGACATAAGTACATTATCTGTAAATTTTGTTCTGGAAGTGAACTTCTCCTTTTAAACAGTTTTTGGTTGGTAAGAGTTTTAAAAAAAAAAGAAATGAATACTTTCAAAAGTGGCCGAACAGAAACTTACAGTGTTACAAAATATTTGTTTCGGATAAATTATTTTCTTTTGAACTTACTATTCATCAAAGAGTCTTAAAAAAATCAGTCAGTTTCCTCAAAAATATTGGGCAGCTCAGTTGTTTTCAAGATTTATGAAAAATGTAGCTTTGCCATCACAGGAATAAATTGCATTTTAAAACATATTCAAAGGAAAAAAACAAAAATGCTTTTTTTTACTTTGAAACTTTTTGTCTTTTTTCCAGCCAAAATATCTAAAAAAATTTAAATCAAGAAGGATTTTCTGGATGAGTAAATTATTTTCTTGTTTTCAGAAAAAACAAGCCAAAATTAAGTGAGTTTTTGCTTAGAACAAGCAAAATAATCTGCCAATGGGGTAAGAAGAATTATTTAAAACAAAAAACAAGAATATTTTGCTTACCCCATTGGCAGATTATTTAGCTTGTTTCAAGCAATAACACACTTAATTTTTTGAAGAAAAAACATTTTATTCATCTAGAAAATCCTTCTTGATTTATGAAATTGCAGATATTTTGGCTGGAAAATAAAAGTAAGAAAAGCATTTTTTGCAGTGAATGTATTTTAAATGGTAATAATATTTCACAATATTTTTACTGTATGTATTGATCCAATAAATGCAGCCTTGATCATAGACTTTTGAACAGTAAATTTAATACAATTTACTGTACATACATTTCCAGATTTTTGATTGATGATGAACCACTGAATCATAGTTTGATTCACAGAAATGGACAGTTCAAAAGAAATGATTTCCAAACTTCCCATCTGTACCAGTATTTTTGTTATTAAGGTTCGAATGAGGACACCATTACAAATATGTGTTAACACTGTCACGCTTATGAGTCACGACATACGGAACAGGAAATATTCAGAGTGTTGGTTAATTTAGTACCGCCCACAACTGATAAACAATATATAATTAAATTCCTACAATGGGCAGCACTCAGTCCTAGCACTGCTGTTAGTCAGTTTCATTACGTTCTAACTGCGTAATTCCCACATTTACTCAAAGTAAACTGCCCTGTGAAATGAGATTTGTGCCAGTTCCCAGGGTGTCATGTGAATTTCAGGATCACCAACTGCAATCCCCACATTATACTCGTTTACCGCAGTTGTAATACTAAACATCCTTCAGCGTGATCATCTCAAAAGAAGTCAACATGGTGGCTTGACCTTCTTTTGCGTCCTGCTTGGACTGTCAGCAAAGCTGGATTACTGTTGTCTTTTCTACAGGAGAGACGTGGTCAAACACTTGCAATAATGATGTTTTTTAATGAAGCCTCTTGCACCTGTCAAGTTTGAGATTTTGGGCTTTTTGTTTTTTCAAGTGTTTTTTCAGACTAGTGGAAAGAAAACACCCAAAAGACACTGTTAAGTGTTTCTTTTATAGCACTTTATCTATTTGTGTCAATAGATTTCAATTGCAATACATATTTTTAAAGGCTGTTTTCTCAAAATGAGTTTTTTCTCCTACACTGAGCCATAAATCTCCACTTCAGTAGCACTTACACACACCACACTTGACATTTTTATTCCTGTCTATATTCTGAAGGTTTTTATAGAGGGATTTGTTCATATATAATTTGCTTGATTTTATATATTTTATTCCCCAAAAAACTGTAAAAAAAAATATAGTTTATATAGTATTTTCTGAATTATGGAGTTAAAACGTCTAGGTTACGAAGGTAACCCTCGTTCCCTGAAGGAGGGAACGGAGACGTTACATATGTGACCCTGGACCACAAAACCAGTCTTAAGTCGCTGGGGTATATTTGTAGCAATAGCCAAAAATACATTGTATGGGTCAAAATTTTAGATTTTTCTTTTATGCCAAAAATCATTAAGAAATTAAGTAAAGTTCATGTTCCATGAAGATTTTTTGTAAAATTCCTACTGTAAACATATCAAAATGTAATTTTTGATTTGTAATATGCATTGCTAAGAACCTAATTTGGACAACTTTAAAGGTGATTTTCTCAGTCTTTTTGATTTTTTTGCATCCTCAGATTCCAGATTTCAAATAGATGTATCTCAGTCAAATATTGTCCTATCCTAACAAACCATACATCAATAGAAAGCTTATATGTATACATCTCAGTTTTGTCAAATTTAACCTTGTGACTGGTTTTGTGGTCCAGGGTCACATATGGGAACTCGCCTGAGAGACCAATCATCTCTGAGCCTTATTAAAAAGGCCAATGAACATTGGCGAGTGGTATTTGCATGCCAAGCCACTCCCCTGTACATAAGGGTATATAAACTATATCCTGAGACCCAGGCAAACATCATTATTCCAGTCTTCTAATCCTTTACAAAGCATTCTAATATGTGACCCTGGACCACAAAACCAGTCATAAGGTAAAATTTTGCAAAACTGAGTATGTATAATATGAAAGCTCAGTAAATAAGCTTTCTATTGATGTATGGTTTGTTAGGATAGGACAATATTTGTCCGAGATACATCTATTTGAAAATCTGGAATCTGAGGGTGCAAAAAAATCTAAATCCTGAGAAAATCACCTTTAAAAAAATAAAAAAAGTATAAAGTTGTCCAAATTAGGTTCTTAACAATGCATATTACTAATCAAAAATTACATTTTGATAGGTTTACAGTAGGAATTTTACAAAAAATCTTTATGGAACATGAACTTTACTTAATTTCCTAATGATTTTTGGCATAAAAGAAAAATCGATAATTTTGACCCATACAATGTATTTTTGGCTATTGCTACAAATATACCCCAGCGACTTAAGACTGGTTTTGTGGTCCAGGGTCACATATGAGGATGTTGACTAATCAATAGGAGATGTGGTGTGTCAGAGATTGAGTCATTTTGACACAAAGCCTTTTTTTATTATTATCTTGTTTGCTGTTTTTTACACATTGCTTTTATAATGTAACTGTGCAGTTCATCATACAATTCAAGCAACTTGTGCAGGGAGTGACTCTCTGGCAGAAAGCGTGTTGTTTGTGTTCACACACATGGCAAGAATTATAATGTTTGTACATAAGTGTTGTTTCTTGTTAGGATATTTGACTTCTATTAGCTCATTTACAAGCTATTCTCCTGATTTGACCAATGAAGGGGCTTTCTGAGTAATATTTGGCTTGTGGACTTTAACATTTCCTGTGCAGTACCTGCATTTTCCAGTGACTATGTCCATGTAGTGACCCCACTTAAAATGCATTAGATAACAAAATTCAGGGAGTATAGGTTGCATTTTTAGTAGACACTGCCTTTTGACTAAATCCACACACATCACGGTTAAAAAAGGAAGAAAAACTAATAACTCGTAGTTTAATTTCCTCTTATCTGATCAATGGAGGGTCATCGTCTTAGTCAGGACCGCTGAGCATCTGGACTAAATGATGGACCGTTCTCTGTAGACGTGCCATTTTCATTTGTAACTGTCCTCTAGATATCAGATCTGGGGCGGTCGAAGATGTTACGAAGGTGTTCTATGTTTTTTTTTAACTGGCTAAACTCACCCTGACCCTTTTAATGATTGGAAATCTCACTGGAAAGGAAATGAAGATGTTAAAAATGCCTGGAATCTGTTGATCTACAGACAAATGTTTCTGTTTTTGCTTTGATAGTATTTTCAGTTTAAACACAAAATCATTTTAACGCATTTAGAACATTTGGTTTAATCACCAAAACACAACAGTATGACCTTCTTTCAGTTTTTTTTTACTTTTAGCAATCAATTAATTCGAGAACAAACAATGCAAGATGTTTCAAATCAGCCTTCCCTTGCAAAAAGAAACATGCTACTTTTTCTTATTACAGATATAAGTATAGTATACTTTAAAATAATATATGGATGGAATGTTTTCACGTATTTGCATGTCAGTTGCAATCTTAAATTTGTATTACATGCAATTACAGGGTTTCCGCGGGGTCTTAAAAAGTCTTAAAAAGTCTAAAATTTAAAAATCAAAATTTTAGGCCTTAAAAAGTCTTAAATTCGCTGTTCTAGGTCTTAAATAATTTTACACAGGTCTTATTTTTCCGATGTCCATGTAACGCTACCTCTAATGCTCATTTAAATTCTCTTTCTGTTGTTTCCGTGGTGTTGTAGTTCTTTATTTCACTATTCCAAATATAATTTGCTGAATTTAAACTACAAATGAGACCAGCATGCAATAGCCAATCAGCTTTCTGTTATTGGCGCGAGTCTCTCTCGGATTGTACCGCAGAAGTCAAATGGATTTAACTTTTTAGCTATGAGGAAGTGCAAGTTTAGCGAAACTGGGCTTGGAAAAACTGAATATAGGGCTTGGCTAAGGCCAGTTGCTAACAACTGTAGATTTTTTTCTCCCTCTGTGGAAGTTTCTGCGTCTTCAGACAGAATCGCAGTATTTATATAACATTTATAATATATATATTTATAAATCAATAAATGTATTTAAAACATTAATCTCACTTTTAATTTTGCAGTGTAAATTGTGTTATCTCACTGCTAACAGCCATTTAGAATTTATTGATAAATTCATAAAATAAATTTCAAAGGTACGCATACATTTCAAAAGTAAAAAAAAAAAAAATCGCTTCAGATTTTTTTTTTTTAAATCAGATATTTCTAGTGGTACTTTTATGGGGATATTTTGTGTGGAATAGTATCTGCTGATATGGAAAGTTCACTGTATATCGTAGTAATAAATTTAATTTATGACAGCCATGAAATTTTGTTTACTTTTTACATTAAACACATTAAATATCACATATGCATGTAATATAATATCTATTTCCATTACAGGTTTAGGTCTTAAATTTCATATAAGGTGGTATTAAAAAGGTCTTAAAAAGTCTTAAATTTCACTTGTTCATATCTGCAGAAACCCTGAATTAGCTAAAGACATTAAGTACATCTTTATATGTAATTGTAGAAATGTGAGTAATATGATTAAAGTTTGAAGTGCGCTTAAAAGCATTAATGCTAAACTAAAATGCCTTTAATTTCATTTCTTAGGGTCCTATGAAATCTTAAATTCGGTTTCATTTTTTTTCTGAACTTTAATGTTAAACAAAAACATTTCTAATTAATTGAAATCATTGAAATCATGAAATCATCAGCAATTTATTAAAAGTTTAAAAAAGGTACAATATATTTTATTTACTTCCCATTTGCAGAAATACTGTTGTGTATTTACATTTTTCTGGTAAACAAATTCTGGTAAATATTCCTTAAAAATAATGTTTTAATAATATTAGTAGTAGTAGTACTATCATTACATTAAGTAGTGATATAAATAAATATTTCTGTCACAGTTTCTTCAGTTTCATTTTCATTTTCAGCATTGTGAAAACTCATAAACTCATAGAAACTCATAAATGTATATGTCATGTATTTGCATATATTTGTAATTTGACATTTTGAAAAGAAATATGAACTTTTATTAACTAAATGTAATATTGAACACACTCAAGTAAAGTGTTTTATGTGATTTTCTATAAACGTTTGTCATGTATTTACATATATTTATAATTTGACAATTGTATTGGTGAAGTTGAAGTTGAAATTTATTACATTTAAATTACATTTTTAATGTAATATTGAATAATATAATTCAGTAAAGTTACAAAGTACTTTACATGTGCTTCAGCATTCGGTAGTCAACACATCAAAACAAGTGTAATTATTTAAAGCATGCCAAAATATTAATATTATTAAACTAAAACATTTAATTTGACATTATTGCAAAGTGCGTTTTTAAAAGTGTTTCAAAACAGTTGTGAAAGTGTGATAGTAGTAGCATTTTGAAATATTATTGATATATGTGGGATACTTTGTGATCTAACATATCTGAAAATACGAGATTAGTTTTGGAAATGCACCACTTGCTTGAGAAAACGTTATCGAATCGATTAAACATGGAGTTTGTAACTAGTATTAATATATAAATTGACATATGTTCAGTTTTGTTGAGTGTGGTCATAGGATGAGTAAACATGTTGACTGTCACAATTGTGAGCGGTGGGATAACAGTGAACTTAGGTATGCAATATAAATCCAGTGCAGTTGTTAGTGAAGATTGCACTAAAATGTTGCAAAGACAAAAATATTGCACTAAATCAAATGTTCAAAAGTTACAAATAAGTTACAATATTGATGTTGCAATACTGGTAGCACTAATATAACGATTTGATGATATATGTTACAATAAAGGAACAATTTTAAATATGTTGATGATTATATTTCTTTGTCTTTTATCTCAGTATTCCTTATAACCATTTTTATGACCGCAGAAAAATGTTAATTCAATTATCACATTATCCCACCGCTCACAATTGTAACCGACTACTGTATAAAACACAATTTTTCACATACTTTTCCAAAACATTTTTATAATTATTGATTATTTCAAAGCGTTGCTAATGACACATGATTCGTTTTTTTTATGTCTGGGAAAAAGTTGTGATTAAATGTAGAGATGCTTCGATCAGCATTTTTGGGGCCGATCACCGATTACCAATCACCAAGATCATGATCTGCCAATCGCCGATCACTGCCGATCACAGAATGGCAGGGGAATGGATATCTTTTATCTATAATCTAGCAGAGTTTGCACCATTTGTAGAAATGAAACTAACTCTAAATTAACTATATTGGGAAAAAAAAAACTGTAGAAATAGGCTACAGTCAAGATCTTGAAGAACCACCAAGTTAGGGTTGTAGATGATAGTATCGTGTATCAACGATAGTTAGAGATATTGCCAGTTGCTGATGCTTTTGAGATAGCAAGACTATTATTATTATCCGTCAAAAAGGCGCCTAACTTTAGCGATGCAGTGCAGAGAGTCGGTTCTAGGATGCTTCAGAAACTTGCCGTTGTATAAACACACGCATAGAGTGGCCACGTCACCTTCACGCGCCGCATGGGGAAGAGATTTATTCATCATACAGTGTACAGGGCTCGCAAAATTTCAAAATCTCTGGTAGCCCTTCGGGCAGGTACTCTTCAGATTTTGGTAGCCCGAGAATAATTTAACTAGCCCAAATAAAAAATACTTTTTTTTTTTTTTAAATATAGAAAATCAGATAGGAGTCTAAGGCCCGGTTTTGTAGATGGGTCTTAGCCTAAACCAGGATTAGGCCATAGTTCAATTAGGACATTTAAGTAATTTTTTGAAAATATACTATACTGGTGTGCATCCGGAGACAAAACAAAGGCACTGATATATTTTAAGATCAGTCAGTCCAAGTTTCTTTCAGTTGAAACAGCTCAGATTTACATTTAATCTAGGACTAGGCTTAAGCCTCGTCTGTGAAACTGGGGCTAAATGTCAATAAAAATGTTTTAAACACACAAATTGTAAGGAATTAATTTTATTTCATTTATTTTTATTTTTATTTGGTGTATCTGCAGAATTTTTAAACATAAATTTAAGGCAATTTATAACCCTTTTTAAGAGCTGCACAAGTAAAATGAACAATATGAGTAGGATTGGACAATGTACGGTAGAATATTAAGCCATAAAATGGCATGATTTATAATTCGGATACAGATTCACACAAAAACAAAATATATTATTCAATGGAATTTCAGCCTTTATACCATTAAAAGGGATAAATCGAGTTTATCATGTATTATATTTATTTAAAACATATATATTACTGTCTTAATTGTTTAGATTTTTAGAGGGCACAGTAACTTCTTTTACATTTACAACTCTGTGTTTTCTGCATAAAAACAGGCGATAATTGCAATCATTTGACCATAAACAGCTGAAAAAATGTGAAAATAAATATTCATTCTCTGTCACGAGGGGGCGCTTTAAGAGCGCTGAAATACTACGGTTTCCCTAGTAACGGCTGCACACAAATCAGCATTAACGCTGGTTTATCAGACATGACATGAAAATGCCAAAGACACGATTCTGAGGACAGTCGGTTCCCTTCAGATACATTCATATAAAGACATCAGTGCCGCGTTTTGACTTTGAAACGTGCAGTGTGCATATTTATTCAATGACATCATTGCCTTTTGAAGTTTAATCCAGCCCTATCGCGATTCTCGTCTTTCCGTCCCCAAATGTAAGACCTCATAAATTATAATTAAGACTTTTCTTATACTATTTAACATATTTAAAACTTTTTATGGCTTTGATACAACTAAATTAAGGAGTTTTTAAGGACCTGCAGGAGCCCTCTACTTTACGATCGATAGCCCGTCGGGCAGCCCAGTGACACATTTTGGTAGCCCGACTGAAAAACACAATAGCCCCGGGACGTCGGGCTAGCGATTTTGCGAGCCCTGGTGTAGATAGATAAACTGACTGTTCTTTGATAATGTAAATGTTCTTTGCTTGTTATTTGTAGTCATTAGGATAAAGGTAGTAAAATGTGGTTTAGGCTGAATTAAATACGATATATCAGAATCCGTCTGTATATAGGAAACAAACATTCACCTCAGTAACATCTATATGCGTTAATTATGGTGCGTTCACACCGCACACTTTGTCTGCGTCAGGCAACGCTCCCAACGCATCTAGTTTGACGCATGTACGTTGAAGTTTGCAACGCTTGCTTTTTGATGCGTTCACACCGCACACGTCAGGCAACGCTTCCAACGCATCTAGTTTGCACACTTCCCCTGAATAAACAATGGGCAAATTCCAAATGGAAGTGCGCATCCCTACGCCCTACTCCCTCCGAAGGGCAGATCCCTTTGAAGTGAGTTCTTTTAAGGGAGTAGGGCATTTCTGTCTCTTTTAACCGTTTGGAACTCCCTTGGCGAAGGGAATGACTGACGAAATGTTACCTTGACAACGCTGCGCAAACATGATCACTAACGGAAATCACTTCCGTGAAGTGACCATGGAATGTTCCCTTCGCTAACGGCCTTCTGGAAGGGCCCTTCGTGAAGGGATTAAGTTGCTCACTTTCGTTTGGAACGTCCCTACAAATGGTGTCCCCTTCTAGAAGTGCCCTTGAAGGGCGCAAAATAGCCGTTTGGAATTCGCCCAATGGCAAACTAGTAGGGAGTGGACATTTTAGAATCTTCTGATGACCATGTTTCGCTAGCGAACGAAATGGGAAATAATTACATTGAGAAAAGATTTGATAACTTACCCGACATCCCTATCTCTTCAGCGATCTTCATCCAAGCAAGTTCCTTTACATTCTTGTCTTTATACAACAACGAGGACGGATCATACAATTCTCTGCGATTGCAGACGGCTACAATGAGCAATATATATATATATATATATATATATATATATATATATAATATATATATATATATATATATATATATATATATATATATATATATATATATTAGGGCTGTCAATCGATTAAATTTTTTTTAATTGCGATTAATCACATGGTTGTCATGAGTTAACTCGCGATTAATCACACATTTTTATCTGTTCTAAATGTACCTTAAATTAATACTTTTTAAAGTTTTTAATACTCTAATCAATATGTGCATGGACAAATATGGATGCTTTAAGCAAATATGTGTTTATTATCAGTGAAACCATACTTGACATAGAGCATGAAGACTAACTTGTTTCAAATGTCATAGATGTTTTTCAAATAACTTGTTCATGTCTATTAGACACATGAAAAAAGAACATAGAAACACCAGGTTCCCATTACTGCTCTTTCTTTGCACTGAGCAATTTACTTACACAAGCCTGTTTACATTATTTGCAGGACAGAGCAGCTCACTTCTTCTGAACAAGCAAAATCTACATTTATTATTACATTTGTTTGCCTCTCGGTGCCCACATACTGTCATTTAATGAAGCCAAGTTCTCAACAAAACTGTTTCCATTGTTTTGATTTAATATGTCTGTTATCAGACAACCAAAGTAATATGAAATCACAACTGAAAAAAAATCCTGAATTATGATCATGATTCAATCGCTGAAAAGAATCATTTACCGGCATCTGGACATAAGTCACTATTCCCTGCATTATTATCGTTGTTTTTAACTTCCTGTTTGAATGCCTTCAGGATCCTTTGACTTTTTAGGAGTTTAGCCATTTAAAGTTATGTGATCGCAAAAACCTGCTTCTTTTATTTTTTAATGTATTGTTTTGGTTATAATGTACTGATTGGAGAGCCTGGTCTCATGAAAATGCGCACTAGCACGACTTTCTGTTTCTATTTGGCGTGCTATTAATAAGCTGAAATTAACTTTGGCGTGCATATGATACGCCGTTTTCGCGTGCACACTCGTATGTGGCTTTACGCATCAACCCCACAGCACCAATCCTAACGTAGCCCGACTCCGCATGCATTCATTAAATATGGCAGAAGTGCCGGTACGCACGAAAAAGTGCAAGTACGCAAAAGGATAAAAAACAGTCGTGCCTGCGTACCGGCCCACTTCAAGCACTGGAAGCAACATAATATCTGGTTTAACTGAAAGCGCTGCTCCTCTGCCGCTCGCTGAACAGAGCAGACGCAGATATAAAGAGAGGGAGGTGCGCGTGCATTGGGAGACCTCACGCACGTTCGGCAAAACCGAAGAGCCTCAGAAACTATATTAGGTTTGTCCAATTATGTGTTTATGTGTTGTTGCTAGACACTTTTCGCTAGGTTGGCAACACTGTCCATCCATTTCTTTAACTATGGGCTAGGTAGTGGGTCAAACAGAAAATGCGCGCTGCGTTAATCGCGCGTTAATAAAATTAGTGCCTTTAAAATGAATTTGCGTTAACGTGCTATTAACGCGTTAATTTTGACAGCCCTAATATATATATATATATATATATATATATATATATATATATATATATATATATATAATATAATATAATTAAATTGAAAATTATTTTTTTTCTGCTCCCGCTTCATTCAAGATACGTGTGGTGACGTCGCTACAGTGAGACGCTCTGATTGGTTGACGCACTGCGTCAAGTGCGTCAAGTCCGTCAAAAACTTCTGCGTTGCTTGCGTTTGCTGCGTTGACGCTTGAAACACAGGTAACGCTTGAAAAGTTGACGGATCCAACGCGGACAACGCACCGCAGAGCCTCTGACGGACCTCGGACGGACTCAACCATAGACTTTACATGTAATCTTGCCGCAACTGACGCTGACGTTTGGGGCGGTGTGAACGCAGTGTGTTCACACGGGGCGTCAGAGTCAACGCTTCCCATTGACTTTGAATGGGTGATGTCAAGCGTTGCTGAAAAGAATTGTGGATCCGTCGGCGGCGCTTCACTAGCGTTGCTCGCGGCAGAAGTTGAGAATTTTTCAACTTCTGCCACGAGCAACGCCAGTGAAGTACATCAGGATCGCTCTATGCAAATACAGTAGCCAGGCGGCAGCCAATCACGTTCCTGTCTAATTTCATTGGCTGACGCTGCTATGACCATGGCGTCAGGCACGCCTTCCGTCAAGCATTGACGCTGACGCCCCGTGTGAACACACCGTTAGAATTACGATGCGATAAAATGGCGCTAAACATACGCAGGTGAATTACACAGGCACCGTTTCTCCTCATTCTATATGAACTGAACTACAACATGAACTGATGACAACAATCAGACATACAGCGGTAACATTATTGCAATATGACGGGTATAGAAAGATACATTCATTTACATTCAAGCACGCAGATTTACCACTCACTGAAAATAGCAGAGAATGAAACCGAAAGTAAACTTGAACGTCTCCGGCAAAACAGTCAGCGCTCTGTACACGCACAACTTAGTCACATGCTTAATAACAAGACTACCCTTACAAAACGAATAAGGAATTTACTCATGTTGCCACTGGTAAGCTCTGCTCTGCTGTTGTTTACCTGTGCGCCGTGCATGCACCTGTAAAAAAGTCGCATGAGTAATTTACATCAAGTGATCGGCTTTTTTGATTGGCGCTTTTGGGGTTCGCCGATCAAGCTATTTTAAGCCAATATCGGCCGATCATCATAAATGAGTTAATATATAAATCTAAAAGTAAAAAGCATTGAATAATGTGTTGCTTATATTTATTGTGTTCTGTATACATTCGTCTATAAAAGATTACTGTACTGTGTAAAAAAAAATCACAATGCTGAAAAAGCATTTTCAGTAACGATGTTTGGATTGATTCATGAATCTAAAAACCATGTGTTTGTGGTGTTATAGTCTGTTGAAACTGCTGTTAGAAACTAGGGTTGGGCCGATAGACGATGCTATCGTCCATTGCCAATGGCTGATAGACACCACAGTGTTGAGACAGCATTACTTTATTATTTGCTTTGGTAGATATCATCCAACCCTATTAGAAACTAAGAAATGAAAAGATGTTTAGTAACCAAGAAAGAATATCTGCCAGCAGAACAAGGCAAAATATACTCAAAATGTTTCATACCTTGGCATTTTAATTCTCAGGCAAAGGGTTTGAGTAATAAAGTACAAGAGTTAAAGTGTGTTGTTAGGAACGCCTCACAGCGGCTTTGGGTGGGTTACTGCTGTTCGAAACATTTATTACGTGATAAAATTCTAACAACTCGCTTTTTCATTAAAGTAATATTTTATATTAGCAAATGTTTACCCAGAAATTACTATTCTGTCAGCATTCACTCACTCTCATGTTCCTCCAAACCTGTATGCCTGTATGGGTTTATTCTCTTTATTCTGTGGAAGTCAAGCCAGATCACAATTATTTATATAGCGCTTTATACAATACAAATTCAAAGCAGCTTCACATTAATAAAAAGGAAAATAACTGTTGAAATTGTACAGCTATTTAACTAAAAACAAACTAATTCAGTTTCAGCTGTAAAGCAGCTCTACAGAAAATAATAGTCTTTGTATTCGCGTTAATTTAAATTTTCAATTTAGTTCAGTAACTTTCAGTGTCACAATGTTCATTAGTTATCAGTTAAGTTTAAAGTTAATAGTTGGTCTTTAAGTTTTAAAAGAAAAAATATAAAAATAATATCTATCTATCTGTATATATACAGCTGCCTCTCAAATGTTTGGGATCAGTACGATTTTTAATGGTTTTTAAAGACGTTTCTTATGCTCATCAAGGCTGCATTTATTTGATAAAAATACAAAAAAAAAAAATAATATTGTGAAATATATTTTGAATTTAAAATAACTATTTTCTATGTGAATACATTTCGAAATGTAA
Source organism: Garra rufa (assembly GCF_049309525.1). Taxonomy (NCBI): domain Eukaryota; kingdom Metazoa; phylum Chordata; class Actinopteri; order Cypriniformes; family Cyprinidae; genus Garra; species Garra rufa. The sequence goes on along the minus strand of NC_133371.1, from coordinate 976,701 downwards.
TTTATTCCTCTGATACAAAGCTACATTTTCAGCAGTCATCAATTTCATGATCCTTCAGAAATCATTCTAATATGCTGAATTATTATCAATGTTGTTGAAAACAGTTGTGCTGCTTAATATTTTTTTTGGAACATGTGATACTTTTTTCAGGATTCTTTGATCAATAAAAAGTTAAAAAGAACAGCATTTATTTAAAACAAAAATGTTTTCTAACAATATACACTACTGTTCAAATGTTTGTGGTCAGTAAATTTGTATTCTTTCTTTTTTTGAAAGAAAAAAATACTTTTAATTAATAAAAAGCGACAGCATAGATTTACATTGTTAGAAAATATTTATATTTTGAATAAATGCTGTTCTTTTTAATTTGTTATTCATCAAAGAATCTTGAAAAAAAGAATTGCATGATCCAAAAACTATTTGGCAGCACAGCTGTTTCCAACATTGATCATTTTAATAATAAATCAGCATACTAGAATGATTTCTGAAAGATCATGTGACACTTAAGACTGGAGTAACAGCATCACAGATATAAATAATATATAAAGTATATTCAAATAAAAAATAATTTTTATATTATAATAACATTTTGCAATATTACTGTTTTTTTCTGTATTTTTGATCAAATAAATGCAGCCTTGGTCAGCATAAGAAACTTCTTTAATAAAACATTACTAGTCTTACTGATCTCAAACTTCAGTGGCAGTGTGCATATATATATATATATATATAATATATACACTACCGTTCAAAAGTTTGGGGTCAGTACATTTTTACTGTTTTTTTTTTTTTTTTTTTTTTTTTTAAGAAATTAATACTTTTATTCACCAAGGATGTATTAAGTTAATAATTAAGTTTATTAAAAATTAAGTTTATTAAAAGTTAAAGTTAAATAATTTACATTGTTTTAAAATATTTATATTTTGAATAAACACTGTACTTTTTAAACTGGTTATTCATGAAAGAATCCTGAAAAAAAAATCACAGGTTCCAAAAAATATTTGGCAACACAACTTTTGATATTATCCAACATTGATCCTTCTAATAATAAATCAGCATATTAGAATGATTTCTGAAGGATCATGTGACACTTAAGACTGGAGTAACAGCTGATAAAAATTCAGCTTTTCATCACAGGAATAAATTATATTTTAAAGTATATTAAAATAAAATAAAAAAACATTATTTTATATTGTAAAAACATTTTGCAATATTACTGTTTTAATCAAATAAATGCAGCATTGATGAGCATAAGAGACTTCTTTAAAGACTATTACAAGTCTTACTGACCCCAAACTTTTGAACAGTAGTGTATATACATATGCGCAGTGGTGGATAAAGTACCTGAAAGCCATACTTAAGTAAAAGTACAGATATCTTACCAGAAAACGACTTTAGTAGACGTTGAAGTCACCGTTTAGAATATTACTTGAGTAAAAGTCTTAAAGTATGTGATATTACAAAAAAAGTACAAAAAGTATTTTTTTAATCTTAAATGTACTTAAGTATTGAAAGTACAAGTACAAGCATTTTTTACAATTGCAAGTTTATATCAGCCATTTCAGATAAAAAAATCAATATATTGCAATTCTGACTTTATTTCTCACAATTGTGAGTTTATATCACGCAATTCGGAGAAAGAAAGTCAGAATTGCGAGATACAAACTTGCATTTGTGAGGAAAAAAGTCAGATTTGTGAGCTACAAACAAAATTATTTCTCACAATTGTGAGTTTATATCAGGAATTTCTGAGAAAAAAAGTCAGAACTCTGAGTTTATTTCTCGCAATTGCAAGTTTATATCACCCAATTCGGAGAAAAAAGTCAGAATTGAGTTTGTGTCACGCAATTCTGGGGGAAAAAAGCCAAAATGTCCTGAGAAGAAGTCAGAATTGCAAGTTTATAAACGTGTTTGCTCACAAAAACTTTTGTGACTGAAATAAAGAGGTGAAAGAAAGAAAACTAATTTTCAATGCAAATGCAACATTTTTTGAGGGAAAGGTGAGCAAACACTTTCTAGATGGAATGCAATACTTTTATAAGATTTTTTTTTTCATACAGTCTTGCAAAATTAAGAAAAAAAAAATTAATTCTCACAGTTGTGAGTTTACATCTCGCAATTCGGACCGAGATCCTGACTTCTGACTATTTTGTAGTAAGTAACGAATATGCTTCGGGGAAATGTATCAGAGTAAAAGTATACATTTTAATTAGGAAATGTAGTGGAGTAAAAGAAAAAGTAGGCTGAAAAATAAAAAGTGCAGATACTCCCAAAAAATACACAAGCACTGTAACCAGTGTTGTTTTCGTTGACGCCACTTTTTTTCATGACGATAACGAGACGATGACGAGATAAAAATGGCACGTTGATGACCAAAACATGACGAGACGTGTGTGAGTTTTCGTTGACGAGACGAGAACAGACAAATGTTAGTGGGTGGTCCGTCAGACGTTTAAAATGCAGGACATTTCTGCTTATTGTGCATGCCAATTAAAACCGAAAAATATGTGCCGCTATGGCAAGCCGTTTTAGCATTAAATACTCTTTGCCATACTAGTATGGCAAGCCGTTTTAACATTAAATACTCTTTGGCATACTAGTATGGCAAGCCGTTTTAGCATTAAATACTCTTTGCTTTACTAGTATGGCAAGCCGTTTTAGCATTCCATCCTTGTTTGTCTTTTATGTTTTAAAACATTCCTTCATTATTGTAATTATTGGTGAAAATAGTCGATCCGGAAGCTCACATTGTGTTGAACTATAGATCTGCTATATCAGAACTTATAAGTGACACTACCCAACAGCAAAATACTTACTGACCTACATTAATTTGTTAAAAGACTACTTTTTTCCTAATTTTTTTGACTAAAACTAGGCTAAAACCTTTTTTAATTTTCGTCGACTAAAACTAGACTAAAACCTTTTTGACTTTTCGTCGACTAAAATTGGACTAAAACTATCACATATAGAAGTGACTAAAATTTGACTATAACTAATAACCATTTTAGTCCAAAAGACTAAGACTAAGACTAAATCTAAAATGGTTGTCAAAAACAACACTGACTGTAACAAAGTATTATTACTTTGTTACATTCCACCACTGTATATATGGCAATACACACCTGGTAAACATTCAGGAAGAACATTCATTAAAAAGATTACATGATGGTCTGACGTGGCTTGTAGCTCTAGTTCTCAAGCATCTGTGTACTTTGGCTGTTCTGTGGTCAAAATGCTGCACGTCAGCGGAGGAGATGAAAATAGGAATTTATCAAACGTGTAGAATGTGCTTGAGAAACGGCTGTGTGTTTGTGTTGGCGCGCCAAGTTGGTGTGCTATCGGCTCCGTTAGACTAGACTGAGTCACGGGTCATTACAGAATATCATTTGAGATTTAGTGTCCATGTCTGAAGCGCAGTCCCCTGATGTTTGTTGATGTGTGTATGCAAAAACAGACCCAAACAGTCCCACCGCTCTGTTTATTGCAAATGTGTTTAATGATGCATGTTATTCAGCAGTGTCCTTACACAAGTGCTAAATATAGCAATATGTGCATTTTTTGTATTTACATGTCATTGATAAAAGTATTTTGCTTGATTTTGTGTACAGGGAAAGAAGCACTGTGTGTCATTCCTGTGAAAAACATCCTCGGTGTCGAGAAACTGGAAGAAAGTGCCTTTAATCGCAAAAACGTGAGTAGCTCAGTTGTATTAATGTTTTTTTAATCTATGTTCCTGATTCTTGACTGATATAGCATGGCTCTAGAAACACAACGGTCATGGGTTTGATTCCTAGGGGACAAACATACAAATGCAATGGAAAATTTTGAGTGTCTGCAAACTCACAGTATGTAGGGTACAATGGGTGTGCTTTTCTCTGTGCCGCAAGTGTATGATTGCAGACAAATACATACATTTGTATTGAACCTTTATGGAGCAACAGATTTTGTCTGAAAATAAATCACACAAGTTGTTTATTTCGTTTAAAAATATCTTAAATATATGAGGGTATATTGGCACACAGTATTGATGCCAATACTTTAGCTAAAATAATGTTAATACACTGTAAAAAACAATTTGTTGAGTCAACTTAAAATGTTTTGTTGCTGCCTGGCTGCCTTAAAATGTTAAGTTCAGTCAACTCAAAAAAAGTTTTGTCAACTTAAAATGTAAAGTTGTACTGAGTGACAACTTAAAATTTTAAGGCAGATGGGTAACTTGCCCAGCTTTTAAGTTTAACAAACCAATTTTTTTAAGTCAACTTAAATATTTAAGTTATCACTTAGTACAACTTAACATTTCAAGTTGACTAAACTTATTTAATTTGACTGAGCTTAAAATTTTAAGGCAGCATGTCATTAGCAAATTTCTAGCATAAGGTAGTTGCTAGCATGTTTCTAGTATGAATAGCAAGTTGATAGCATGTTGCTAGCATTTTAACATGTTACTTGCATTACTTGCATTATTATAGTTGCTAACATGTTTGTAGTATGATTAGCAAGTTATTAGCATGTTTCTAACATGATTAGTAAATTGCTAGCATGTTTCCAACATGATTAGCAAGTTGCTAGCATGTTTCTAGGCAGACTAGCAAATTGATAGCACGTTTTAACATGTTTCTAGCATGATTAGCAAGTTTGCTAGCATGTTTCTAGCCTGATTAACAAGTTGCTAGCATGTTTCTATCATGATTAGCAAGTTGCTAACATGTTTCTAGCATTATTAGTAAGTTGCTAACATGTTTCTAGCATGATTAGCACTTTATTTACATGTCATTAGCATGACTGACAAGTTACTAGAATGTTTCTAGCATGATTAGTAAATTACTACCATGACTGACAAGTTACTAGCGTGTTTCTAGTATTATTAACAAGTAGCTTACATGTTTCTAGCATGATTAGGACTTTACTTACATGTCATTAGCATGACTGACACATTACTAATTATTTCTAGCATGATTAGCAAGTTACTAGCCTGACTAGCAAGTTGCTAGCATGTTTCTATCATGATTAGTATGTTGCTAACATGTTTCTATCATGATTAGCACTTTATTTGCATGTCATTAGCATGACTGACAATTTACTTGAATATTTCTAGCATGACTAGCAAGTTACTAGCCTGACTAGTAAGTTGCTAACATGTTTCTATCATGATTAGCACTTTATTTACATGTCATTAGCATGACTGACAATTTACTAGATTATTTCTAGCATGATTAGCAAGTTACTAGCCTGACTAGCAAGTTGCTAGCATGTTTCTATCATGATTAGTATGTTGCTAACATGTTTCTATCATGATTAGCACTTTATTTGCATGTCATTAGCATGACTGACAATTTACTTGAATATTTCTAGCATGATTAGCAAATTACTAGCCTGACTGACAAACTGCTAGCATGTTTCTAGCATGATTAGCAGGTTACTAGCATGACTGACAAGCTACTAGCATGTTTCTATCATGATTATCAAGTTACTAGCATGATTGTAGTTGTTAGGCTAGGCGAGATAGTTAAATAGATTAGAAATAATAGATAGAATGGATTAGAAATAGTTGATAGTAGGGAAGCTTGATTGAGTCTCAACGGATTCTGGGAGTTTAAATTTGAATTTTGACAGTTGGAGTTTGAATAGTTTTGGCTCATTTGAACATTCCGTCAATGTAAGTCTATGGAATTTTGATGATTTTTAATCTTCAATTTTATGAAAACTATAAGTGGGATCAGTCTGAAAAGATAAAGCACAGTAGGGGAGATCAGTCTGAAGAGCTGGGCTGAGTTTGGTGCTTCTAGCTTGAAAGCTCGAGGACAGGGGTGTCAAACGCTGCCCTGCAGAGTTTAGATGCAACTTAAAACAAAACTCTAGGAGGAGTAGCGTTCAGAAATTTAGTCTAAAAAGAATAATAATAAAAGCTTAAGTAGCAGATCAGTTTCTCAAGCAAACCTAATTATTCCAAACGTTCGACTTGTGTATATCTAACATTCTCCTGCACCGCTGTTTGTTTTGCAGATGTTTCAGGTAATCCATTCAGAGAAGCCTCTGTATGTTCAGGCGGGTAACTGTGTGGAGACCAACAGCTGGATTGAGGTTCTGAGTCAGGTCAGCCGCTGTAACGCGGGGCGGCTCAGCACATTTCACCCGTCCGCTTACGTGGGGGGATCCTGGTTATGCTGTAAGGAACTCAATGAGAACACCCCAGGCTGCAAACCCTGCACTGCGTAAGACATCTTACTGTTCCATTTACATTCGATCACTTCATGCGCAAACGTGAGCACGCTCTAATCTTTGACGTCTGACTTTGTCTTATAGGACAGTGTTGGCTAATATTCAACTGGACATCGACTGTGACAGAGAGACAGAACGAATCTTCTCCTTCTTCTCCTCCAACCGCTCTAGACTACAGAAGATGGAGGGTGTGTAAAACCTAAAAACAGTGTCAAATCAAAACTGGCCCCATGTTCTTTATTAATACACAATTTGTTTGTTTGTGCATGATACGTCAGTCTATGTCTTTATTTTATTTCATCAAAATGTGCTCAGTTCTCCACTACTGAAAAAAAATATCAGACCTGGGAAATAATGGCTAATGTCAAATCATTCTAATGCTTAATATTCAGTTTCGCTCAGAAGTACCAGTTAAATGTTAATATATATCTATCTATCTATGCCTAGCAACTTGCTAATCATGCTAGAAATAGCAAGTTGCTAGCATGTTTCTATCATGATTAGCAAGTTGGTAACATGTTTCTATCCTGACTAGCAAGTTGCTAGCATGTTTCTATCATGATTAGCAAGTTGGTAACATGTTTCTATCCCGACTAGCAAGTTGCTAGCATGTTTCTATCATGATTAGCAAGTTGGTAACATGTTTCTATCATAGGGCTGGGCGATAAAACGATAACGATATATATCGCGATAGACAAGAGATCGATATCAATAAAAAATGTGTTCGATAAAACGTTCGATATTTTGTATTCTTCGTCGGCCCGCCCAGCCCCCCTTTAACGTTCAGTTCATAGCGCCTGATCACAATAGAAGTTAAGGTTATCTTTCCTACAGAACGGGTCCATGTTGTTGTATTAAACAAACTAAATAGCCTTATGTTATTTATCTTATTTACACGACAGCATGTGATTTGTCTGTACATGATCGCGCGTTTACAATGTCTCCTCACAGACGGGATCGCGGACTCCATTCATAAAAACGGACTTACTATAGGGCGGAATGCCGCGGAATTCGTCGATTTTTGGACCAATAAATCAAAAGTTGGTCTGTTAATTAATTCAGATCGCGAGATTGACTAGTGTCTGTGAAAACTGAAATGCAAAAAGACCGTTTCAATAAGAATCCTGCATGTTCCGTTTGCCTCTATATGTATGAATGGAGGAGACGCGTTTTATTTTCACTACACGCATACTGCACACATGACGCTCCCGCTAATTTTTGGCCTTTGCATCTCACATGAACAGACAAACTCCAATAAATACATCTCCAAAGCTGCTGTGAGTGTCACTTTTTGTCAATTTTACCGTTTCATTAGTGAAACTAGCGACATTCATACTGTATTACACACTGAAACTTCACGGCAACCTGTCAAAATAAAAGTAAGGTTTAACATGTAACAGAACAATATTAGTCTTGTATTACTTTGTACAGTATAATGTAGGTGTTTATATGTTCACATTTAAATAATTTACATAAAACAATATATATGATAAAAAAATAAAATAAAGAGTCACCACTTAATTGTTGAAAAATACTATTATTATTAAACCTTTTTTTAACTGAATATAATTTTTCTTCTATGTATTAATTTTAACAGTAAAGCTCCGTTTATTTTTATTTTTAAAAATAAATCAGTGATTTTGCTTTCATTTGATTATCAGAAAAATTAAAACAAGAATTTCTGAAAAAAAAAAAAAGATTGTAAGGCCCTATTGTTCAAAATGTTGAAAGTTTTGGACTTATTTTTTCACTTAAATAAATATTTTTGTTATTACACAAAGTATAGGCTAAAGTACCGGGAAAGAAGTAATGTTGGCTACTGGCAACCAGCAATCTGTGCAGAAATAAATATTATCAGCCAAGTACTTTGCAACAACCTCTGACCTGTGGTCAAGCCGTACTTCTGAGCCATACATTAGCTAAACCATTCACTTCATCGACAATGAATGGGGTTTGAATTGAGGATTAAGAGATAATTAAGTGTATATTGTGACTTTAGACTTAAGTTTACATTTTAATTATTTGAGTTTTCCATGGTTGTTGACATTTCTGTCTTAATAACTGAGGGGATTATGATCAGAGGCAGGTTAAGTTTAAAATAAAAATGCTTGAGTGTAATATATTTTTCTCCTGGTCCTTATTTTAAATGGGTCATAAAAATATCAATAATTATCGATATCGACCGATATGAAACACTGATATCGTGATATAGTTTTCAGCCATATCGCCCAGCCCTATTCTATCATGATTAGCAAGTTGCTAGCATGTTTCTAGCATGATTAGCAAGTTGCTAGCATGTTTCTAGCATGATTAGCAAGTTGGTAACATGTTTCTAGCATGATTAGCAAGTTGCTAGCATGTTTCTAGCATGATTAGCAAATTGCTAGCTTGTTTCTAGCATGATTAGCAAGTTGCTAGCATGTTTCTAGCATGATTAGCAAGTTGCTAGCATGTTTCTAGTATGATTATGTTTCAAAATGCTAGCAACTTGTTAATCATGGTAGCAACTTGCTAACAACTTTCTTAGCATGAAACATGCTAGCAAATTACTAATCATGCTAGAAACATGTTAGCTACTTGGTAATCATGCTAGAAAAATGCTAATTGTGCTAGCAACTTGTTAATCATGGTAACAGCTTGCTAGTAACATGTTAACCATGCTAGAAACATACTAGCAAAATGTTAGCAGCTTGTTAATCATGCTAGCAACATGCTAACAACTTGCTTAGCATGTTTGAAACATGCAAGCAACTTACTAATCATGCTAGAAACATGTTAGCAATATGTTAGTAACTTGATAATAATGTTAGCAACACAAGAGTCACATGTTAACAACTGGCTAAGCATGGTAGAAACATGCTAGTAACATGCTAATCATGCTAGAAACAGATTAGCACCTTGTAATCATGGTAGCAACATACTAACAACTTGCTTAGCATGCTTGAAACATGCTAGCAACTTACTAATCATACTAGAAACATGTTAGCAACTTACTAATCACACATGTTAGCAACTTGGTAATCATGCTAGAAAAATGCTAATAACATGCTAATTGTGCTAGCAAATTGTTAATCATTGTAACAGCTTGCTAGTAACATGTTAATCATGCTAGAAACAGACTAGCAAAATGCTAGCAGCTTGTTAATCATGCTAGCAACATGCTAACAACTTGCTTAACATGCTTGAAACATATTAACAACTTACTAATGTTAGAAACATGTTAACAATTTGCTAATCATGCTAGATGCTAATAACATGCTAGCAATATGCTGTTAACTTGCTAATAATGTTAGCAACATGATAGCCACATGTTAACAACTGGCTAAGCTTGCTTGAAACATGCTAGCAATTTGCTAATCATGTTAGCAACTTGTTAATCATGCTAACAACAGTTGCTAGTAACATGCTAATCATGCTAGAAACAGACTAGCAAAATGCTAGCAATTTGCATGTCATGCTAAACTTTAACCTTTTAACACTACTTTAAACTTCAAACTATTTCAGAATAAAAACCATCATACTTAAAAGTTGTAAAAAACTTTTTAAAACATTTTTTTTTTCTGGTCCAGCTTTCTCAAGCCAACTTATTTAATCTAGTTACTACTAATTTCCTGCATGCCAAATGCATAACTGTCTCTATCACCCTGTATTGCATCAGAAACCAGTGATGGAAATACCAAATGTTGGAAAAAAATCCTTATTAAAGGCTTATTTACATTCCAGTTTGTCTTGATACAAATAAACCAACACTTCTCAATGAATACTATTTTTTTTGTGTGTCCACAGATGCCTGTGCCGGTATGTCAGTGTATCTTGGGCAGCAGGAGGAGTGCTCAGCCTTCACTATACAGGACCCTAAAGAGACCTTCCGTACTATTAAAGAGCTCGGAGAAGTGCTGGACGATCTGCAGGCTCACCACGACTCAAAGGGAGCACTAACTGATGAACCAGGCACTATGTAAGACACCCGAAATGTGTTTTTATACAAAGTGCGAAATGTAAATTGTAGTAAAAATTATTCAAATGAATTCATTTTATTATTATTAAAAATAATTTATTAGGGACTAATTCACCCAAAACAAAAATTTGCTCACTCTTACAGGGCTCTATGCTTACTTTTCTTTTAGGAGCACAGTCAAAGTTTTAGGAGCAGCTTCTAATCAATAATCAAAAAGTCGATATGAATTGATATTTGACTCCTTTAAGTGATTTACAGGGGAATTTTGTTACCTTTGCAATTGCATTTTTCCAACTTTGTTAAAAGTATATCATCTTTCTTCAAATTTACAAAATGCTATAAGCTTTTTTTAAATTTCTAATTAGACCAACAGAATGAGAATAAGTTGCCGGTCAAATTAAATCAGTATTAACAGAGGTGGCAATCAAATTCATAAATTCATGTTGAGATTATTGTTTCAAATATAGAATTCTGAATATATTAAATGATTTAAATAACTGAGAAGATACTTAAAAAATTAAACTAAATCTGCCAGCAGGTGGCGGCAAGTCACTGATTTAATTACGGAATCATTTATTCGTTTGATTCATTCGAACGGGCAGATTCATTCATGAAATAAAGCAAGTGACTGTCTTTATGAATGGGAAATTAAATCATTTCACTAGATTTGTTTAAAAACACACATTCATTCATAAACGAAACACCACTGTGTTTGAATGGAGATGTGCAGCGGCTCAGCTGTAACTTGTTTCAAACTATTTTTTGACGTCAAAATAGAGCAAAATCAGCCAATAGTGTTATAGTCAGACAATGTAAGTCCCTTATTATTAACTTCTTGAATATTTAACTGTTGTATTAAATCAATATCTCATTTACAAACTCCCTTAAAATCATCATAGTTCATTGCAGTCCCACAAAGTTCCATTATAATCAATGAAGCTCTCTATACACTGCACAATCAATCTCTTATTTACTCTCTATAAACTTTGTTTATTAAAGGATTGGTGAGATATGTCCGTGATACATTACTTAATGTTGCAAAAACACACAGAAACCTTTGAAGCTCCCCTCAAATATGCTGATTGGGTTAGTTGCACATGGTGCTCCTAAATATTTTTTCATAGTCGCATGCAGTGGTTTTTATTTGCAAATGCGTCTGAAATGGTCACCCTGCCTTAGGCCCTCCAAGATGTACTGTAGATGAGTTTGTTTCTTAATCAGATTTGTATAAATGTGCCATTGCATCACTGTCTCACAATAATACCCAAGTAAACACCACTCCAGTCCATCAGTTAACATCTTAAGAAGATAAAAGCTGCATGTTTGCAAGAAAAAAATGCATCATTAAGATGTTTTTAACTTCAAACCATTGCTTCGGGCTAAATTACGAATCCTGTATAATAATGCTTCCTCTAGTGAAAAGGTCTGGTCAGAATTAAGAGGGAAATCTGGACAGATCAAGCCAAAACAGCTCTAAACAAATAGAAAAAGTGGCTTGATTTTAATGAGAGAGACAACAGGAGATGGGACTTTTTCACTAGAGGAAGTGTTATTATGAATTATGCAGTCATATTTTGCCCAGATGTGACAGTTTGAAGATAAAACATAAAAAATAATGGGTTTGACAAATGATAAACATGTTTTTGCTTCACAAGACATTAATTGATGGATTACTTGTGGATAATTGTGATCAGTTGCACATAAATTTTTGATTATATTTAGCTTTACTTCAGGGACGTTCACCAATCATGGTGCTTTTTGATCCTCAAAGTGGTAGCAGTGACAGCAATGCTGCTCAACACTGCTGGATATCAAGAAAAATAATTGGTTGTAAAATAAAGTAAATTATTAGGGTTATTCTTTTTCATTGGCATATGAGACTGGCCCAGTGGCTTTCTTCTAAGACAGATGAAAGGAAGCTGGGATACATTTAAAATACACACAAAAGGAGGAATGGTCAAACTTTGCCCACATAGTTTTTATTATTATTCTCATAAATCAGTCATTTACCAAGTTGGAGTCTATTTCAACATTGCAACATTTTATTACAGTTTTGATCTAAGCTTTGAGGTACAGATGTTTTTAGGTCAAAATTTCACATTAATTAACTTTATTTGCACAATATACTACTTTATTCTCAAAATATTACAGGAAAAACTTTAGGAAAAACTTCAACTTTGATCTCATAATGCTACAATTTTGAAATATTAGTTCCCTTTCGATACTTTCACTCGTTCCCGTATCTCAGGGAACCGAGGTTACGAGAGTAACCGAGTACATGTGGCACTAAAATGCAAAATCAACTAATAGTTATCAGTTTGCCTATCCTGTTAACAGATCACATTGAAATCATTTCGTCACTCCATAATCCAGACTTTATAATTCAAAACATAGAACAGACAGAAAACAGTGCATGTTTGACCATTTTGTGGGGAATAAAATGATGTGTAAAATCAAGCAAATTCTATATGAACAAATCCCTCTGTAAAAAAACTTCAGGATATAGACAGGAATACAAATGTAATTTTTTTTGTGTGTAAGTGCTACTGAAGTGGAGATTTATGGCTCAGTGTAGGAGAAAAAACTCATGGTGTTTAAAAATATGGATTCTAATTTAAATCTATTGACACAAATAGATAAAGTACTTAACAGTGTCTTATGGGTGTTTTCGTTAGCAGTGTTGGGGTAACGCATTACAAGTAATGCAAGTTATTTAATAATATTACTTTTTCCAAGTAACTAGTAAAGTAACACATTACTTTTTAATTGACAAGAAAATATCAGAGTTACTTTTTCAAATAAGTAACACCAGTTACTTCCTCCCCATTTATTGATTAAAAGCTCTCCTGTCCTCATGTTGGGAGAAATTGTGGGTAAGATGTTACTTTAGTTCTAGAATAAATGTGAACATGCATTAATTCATCTCACGTACTAAAAAAAACAGATAAAGTATTCCTCAAAATGAATAAAAACAGTGAATTTCAACGCAAACCTGCAATAATTAAATATGTTAAATAATAATAGAAATATCCTTTATGTATTTAATCCCATTTTATTAACCGATCTCTTTGCTGCCGACCTTCGATGATCCAATTCATCCATATTACTCTAATTAAGAAATAATCTAACATTTGTTTTCCTTTTTTTTTTATTGCTGAAGAGTTGACATTTTTTCTTCTGCGGTCTACTGTACAGACGTTAATTTAATTTTCTCTAAGCCTGAGGCTTTTGGTGTGAAAATGCTTTTACATTTGACAAAAATAGAACGGTTTATATTAAAAACAAACAAGCAAGCCCTGCCCAGATTTAAAAAGTAACGCAAAAGTAAAGTAACGCATTACTTTCCATAAAAAGTTACTAAGTAACGTAGGGAGTAACTCAATATTGTAATGCATTACTTTTTAAAAGTAACTTTCCCCAACACTGTCCACTAGTCTGAAAAAACACTTTATGAAACACCAAAAATGCCCAAAATCTCAAACATTGACAGGTGCATGAAAAAACAGTGTTTTTGCCTGCAGTGTCTCCCCTTAAGAAACAAACTCATCTACATCTTGGACGGCAAATACATTCAAATAAAGCGCATTTTCAACAAACAATTTGTGTTTGAAAGTTCTAAATGAAAATCCCCCCCAAAAAGCTATTAGTCAAAAATTCGTCTTGTGTTAACAATAAAGGTGCTTCACGATGCCATAGAACAACCTTTTTTGTCTAAATGGTTTCATAAAGAACCTGTAACATCTGAAGAAACTTTCTGTTTCACAAAAGGTACTTTGTGGTGAAAGAAGGTTCTTCAGATTATGAAAAAAATAAGAAAAAGATGGTTCTTTAATAAACCTTTGACTGAATGGTTCTTTGTGGGACCAAAAATGGTTCTTCTACAGCATCGCTTGAAGAACCTTTTAAAGCACCTTTATTTTTAAGAGTGTATGTGCAGTAACTGTTTCAAATTATTTTTTACTTTCATTAACAGCGAGAATCCAATAGTTGGAAAGACAGCGTAACATTGCGACTGCAGGACCAGGTGTTACTGACACAGCCACACCAGCAGAGGGCGCTGTGTTTGTCGACATGGAGGAGCACGACGGCGCTCTGATTTTGCTCAGAGAAGCGCCGCCGTCCCACACGTGACTGATTCTAACCTCTCCAGCAATGGCCTGTCTGGAGTTACGGTGCACTTGGAAGAATTTGGCCAGTCGAGAGCGGAGTGTCGTGTCCGTGAGTTGCTATCATTGGAAAAATCTAGCTCTTTTCTCTGTGTGCCTGTTCGGTCTCCGTCTCATATCAGTTCTTAAGATCGTTTAGTAACCTCAATCGCCAGTCCGCACAGTAAGAAAAGATCACCTCTCATCCATTCCTAAACAGGCTGTGAAAGTCCAGACAGCAGGAGTTTGTCTGAGAAATTATAGCTGCTAAAAGAACTCAACCTTCACATTTTTCTTTATAAGCCGTCAGACTACTGGCCGTCTGATGTTTTGACAAGTAAAACAACCACGTCAAAGGGAATCTTCGTTGTTCTTTATGTTCTTGTAGTATCATCCCGCTCTCATCCATCCCTTTGAGCGTGTGCACGGTTTTCTATCTTTAGTGGATAGAATTAATCTGCCTTATAAATTCAGTGGAGGTACTTACAATCCCACACTTGTGTATGAATTAGGGACTAATGCAGATGCACTTTAGATATTTGGAATATTCCAGATGAGATTGTTTTAGATACGTCGTATCAACCTTTTTTCCCGATATCGATCAGTTACATGATCGACTCTTGTGTAGATAACGTTCATATCCTGTAGATTTTTACTAGCTATTTTTCTTACGCCAAAGATGTTGTTTTGTAGATTTTCATGACTTGAAAAATGGTATACATGTAGTTTTTTAAATACTTTTAAAAAAAGGAAAATGGCTATCTATATTTCAAGGACGTACATTTTGGGAGCATCCAACATTTTGATAAACAAAATCAATCTTTGTCCTTTTTCCCCTTAGACGCGATGACATTTGTTTGGATCGTATGCTGTCATAAGATCTGTTCCAAAACCTGGTGAGCTGCCTACAAAGACAGCATTTTAAAGGCTGTACTGCTTTGCAGTGAATGCAATTCCTTTATGCACTGCAACAAACATTGATCAAATAGAAATCAATTTCTGCCCTCCAAAAGTTTGGAAAAGCCCTAGAAAAGTGGGCAATATTGGCATGAAGCCTTTTTTAATTTGTGATGATTTTGCACTGATAAGGGACAACACAAACTACTAAAACATATTTTATTACATAAACAGTTTATACATAGAAGAAACTCAGAATATCCACCATTAGCAGCTATTACAACTCTGCATAATCTGGGCATCCGAGCTGTCAGTTTATTCAAACATTGACTTACTTAATTTCCTAATGATTTTTGGCATAAAAGGAAAATCAATAATTTTGACCCATACACTGTATTTTTGGCTATTGCTACAAATATACCCCAGCGACTTAAGACTGGTTTTGTGGTTCAGGGATGATTCACACTGGTTGAAAACTTCTTAAGGACATCACGGTCCAGTTCCTCCAATAGTAGCTCAGTTGGGTTGAGGTCGGGTGATTGGGGAGGCCATTCCCTGACAGACATGATGCCAGCTGACTGTTTCCTCTCCAAATAGGATTTGCACAGCTTGGAAGTGTGCTTGGGGTCAATGATAAGGATTTATGCTTATACCACACTTTGCCAGGGGTGTTTCCAAACTTTTAGAGGGCAGTGTAAGCTATGTATATTTTTTTTCTGGAGTATTGAGCTGCTAGTGTAGCAACATGCAAACAGCAAAGTCAATCAGAATCAGTTGGAATTGGAACTTGCAAGAGACCATTTGGATGCTGTCTTAAGTGTCGGCCAGGCAGCTCACTGTGGTTTTGAATGGAGCTGTAAACATAGATTGTTTGGTATGAATTCTGCTTGTCAAGTAACAATCATGTCGTTACATCTCAGTTTTGTGATGGAATTGGCATTTCATTTCCTGCTCGGCATCTACTGTTTATTACATTCACGGTTTTGTTTTAAACAACCCCATTCAGGGTCTTTACTGTAACATTGGAGACTGCAATGTTCTGCTTGGTGTACTTGTGTTTTGCATTTGTTTTTAGTAGTCTAGATCAGTGGTTCTCAACTGGAAGGTTAAAAAATGTTCCACGAGTCTGTTGTGCAAGGGTCATGGATTTAAGGGAATATACAATGTGAAATGCAAACAATGAAATGCACTGACTGTATAACAGTGAATCAAAATAATAATAAAAGAAAAAAGGCTTAACTTTTTTAATTTATTTATGTAATGATATAACAAATACATCGCAATAACCACTTTAACAATTCCGTTCAATTGGTCTGTAATTATGAAGACCATTTAAAACATTTTTCTTTTTAACCTTGGAGTATTTCACGATAGCACCACTTTTATGAGTGCATGCACTACTAAATGCTTGTTTAATATAGACTAAACCACATTTAATTCAAATGTCTACTAAATCTTTAATATTTATGTTAGCATATTGAGAAAGATAATATTAAATTCACAGTAGCACTAGACTGTAAAAAAAAAAAAATTTTTTGAGTCAACTTAAAATAATTTGTTCCTTTTAAGTTCAGTCAACTCAAAAAAGTGAAAACTTAGATATTTGAATTGATTCAACTTAAAATTTTAAGGCAGCCAAGTAACTTGCCCAGCTTTTAAGTTTAACAAACCAAATTTTTGTCAACTCAAATATTTAAAATGTCAGTATAACTTAACATTTCAAGTTGACTAAACCTAAAATTTTAAGACAGCAGGGTAACAAATAATTTTAAGTTGACTTAACAAAAAAAAATTTGTTTTGTTTTTTATACAGTACAGCGTGTGCTTTTAAAATGAATTTTAAATGATTTAAATATTTAGTGCAGCCTTAGTCTAATAATGCTTTTCATGGATTCTTGTCTGTGGAAGGTGCCAGTTCTGGTATTTGCTAGTTAATCAACATGGGCAAAATGCACTAAGGGATTTTTTTTTATAATCGAGTACTATAATTGACAACCTCATTAGTCAAATTTAGCCACTTTTTTTCCACCTGACATTTTCAAGACAAGTAAAAGCTTTTAAAAAATCCATCACAAAGGGGGTTTCACTGATGTGATAAAACAAATGAAAAGATCTTGAGTGTCTTGAGATCTTATTTCAGGCATTTAACAAAAAACGAATTGATGGAACGGGAAATGCTAACTCGTTTCTGAGCCTACAAAAATATGTCATCCCTGCATCGGTCTATAGGACTGGTGAATTTTACAGAATTTTTGTTTTGTAAGTGCAAACACCTGTGTGAAAGGATTTTTTTAACAGAGCGCCACTTACAAAGTTTTCAGTTACATTACAGTACAGTTGTCCCAAATGGTAATCTTGTCCATAAATATCTTTCTCTGGTCTGGATATGGATATGTGACTGTAAAAGCCAGGAGAAAATGCTTCCCATATCTTTGGTTGATGACATCTGTTATTTGATAGAAGCTCACCAGATGAAGCAGATTCCAGCATGGATGAGTTGAGAAAAAAACCTCCCAGAAAACATTAAATACGGGTTACAGTGAGGACATGGTTTATCAAAACCACAACATTTTGAGAACCATTGGCTGACGAGAGCATGAATGTCTTAAAATTTAGTATGAAACACAATATCCACACGTTGGTTCACCAACTGATGTCCAATATAAAATCTGGGTCATGACACAAAACCACTTGAGAACCACTGATCTACATCAACTAATAAAAGTCGAACCTGTTAGTATGTGACAACAAATTAAAGTGTACTTAGCATGATCATTTAACATTTTTTATAAAAGACACCACAGCAATATCAGAGAAGAATATGTGAAAAATAATAACTGGGGAATGCAGGAACCACCAAGTGTTGCTTTCTTTGACTTGGACATATTAGAGAAAGCAACCTGATTTTGTCACACCTCAGTTACCATTGTACAGTGGGGGAAATAATTATTTGATCTCCTGCTTATTTTGTACATTTGCCCACTGACAGTTGAACAGTGAGAGACAAAAACAACAAAAGATCCAGAAAAACGCATTTCAATTTTTTTTAAAATTGATTTCCATTTTGAAAAGTGAAATAAGTGCACTTGGAAGCCAGGTTTCTGGCTCCTAGGTGTCTTTTATACAGGTAATGATCTGAGATTAGGAGCACTCTCTTAAAGGAAGTGCTCTTAATCTCAGCTTGTTACCTGTATGAAAGACACCTGTCCACAGAAGCAATCAATCAGATTCCAAACTCTCCACCATGGCCAAGACCAAAGAGCTGTCCAAGGATGTCAGGGACAAGATTGTAGACCTACACAAGGCTGGAATGGGCTACAAGACCATCGCCAAGAAGCTTGGTGAGAAGGAGACAACAGTTAATGCGATTTTTTGCAAATGGAAGAAACACAAAATAACTGTCAATCTCCCTCGGTCTGGGGCTCCATGCAAGATCTCACCTTGTGGAGTTTCAGTAATCATGAGATTGGTTTTAAATTCACAATAGCACTACACTGTAAAAAACAACTTGTTAAGTCAACTTAAAATAATTTGTTGCTGCCTGGCTACCTTAAAAAAGTTAACTTGAAATGTTAAGTTTTACTAAGTGACACCTTAGATATTTGAGTTGATTTAACTTAAAATTTGAATGCAGCCAGATAGCTTACCAAGGTTTTAAGTTTAACGAACTAACAATTTTGTTACGTCAACTCAAATATATTAGTTGTCACTTAGTACAACTTAACATTTAAAGTTGACTGAACTTAAAATTTTAAGGCAGCAGGGTAGCAACTAATTTTAAGTTGACTCAACAATTTTTTTTTTTTTTTACAAGTCATGTTTTGTATTTCACTCAGAAAAATGCAAATCAATTTATAACTTTTTTGAAATGCATTTTTCTGGATTTTTGTGTAGTTATTCTGTCTCTTACTGTTAAAATAAACCTAAAATTATAGTGATCATTTCTTTGTCAAAAAAATTGTTGAGTCAACTTAAAATCATTTGTTACCTGGTTGCCTTAATTTTAAGTTCAGTCAACTTAAAATTAAAAAAAAGTGAAAAAGTTGTACTCAGTGAAAACTTAGATATTTGAGTTGATTCAGCTTAAAATTTTAAGGCAGCTGGGTAACTTACCCAGCTTTTAAGTTTAACAAACTATTTTTTGTCAAGACAACTCATATATCAGTTGTCACTTAGTACAACTTAACATTTTAAGTTGATTAAACTTATTTGAGCTGACTGAACGTAAAATTTTAAGGCAGCAGGGTAACTAATTATTTTAAGCTTACTCAACAAATTCAGTTTTTTTTTTTTTGGATCGAATAATTATTTTCCCCACTGTAAGGTTTTTAGATGTCAGACATTTTCATTCTAAACAAACACGAGTTAAACTACAGGACATCAGTCTACATTTGTGAATTTGAAGTGGTGTGCCTCTCAACCAAATATCTATTTTTGTAATCATGAAATTTCGAAAGCTAAATGATTGTATTAAGCATCGATAAAGAGTCCTGGAACACAATTTGCCCTTTCAGCACGAACAATTATGCAACATTCCCCTTCCCGTTATGGTGTCAGAATATGTATATTTGTATTTGGTCCTTGAGATATGTCTAATTGGTGTGTATTTATCATTTCTCACGTGTGATGTGTAGATGTTCGTAGCACACTGTGAACTCAATGTTGTATGAATGGTACATGGACGCTCATCTGGTACTCTGAGACTGTAGAAATGTGGTACTGATCATCCTCACTTCATAACTGTGGTAGAGCTAAAAAGCAGCGTGGTCTCGCTTAGCGTTGCGGTGATACCGCAGACCTCCTCCATTCATTAGACTTGTCAGATCAAATTTAGTGTTTTCTGTGTTTTCGTGTAATTCCCTCCCATCTGGGCATATTTCCATCTGGTGGAAACAAACTGAGACCATTACAACCAGCATCCAGTGGCCTTTAAGACCCCCCAAGCCAGATTCCTCTCTAACATTCCCAGTTTAGCACTTACCGAGTCGACGGAACAATGCAGACAATGTCATTTTTCATTTTCTTGAAGTCTCGAATGTATATCGGTACAAATCTACAATCATCATATCATAAGAACGTTTTGAACCATTATTTGCTCCTGTTATTATGATGTCTGTGCTCGAATTCCTCCCCGTTGCTGTAATTGGGTCTGCAAGTCGCCTTTTGAAAACCTTGTAGTTTAAATAATGCATTTCTTAAATTATTATATTTTTAGATCAATAATGTAGGTCTGTAAAACTGCTATAAATATTTGCACAAATTTGACCACTTTTTTGTTTTTTGTTTTTGTCTACCCATTCCCATTCCTCTTCCAATGTATTACTAATTGTACTGGACATGTTTGCTTCATTTTGTTATTTAAATGTTTTTATACCATTATTTTCACAATACAAGCTCACATAATTCCTGTGTTATTAGTTCTGTGGAATTAATTTGCAATAAAATATATTGTTTGTGTGATTCTGTGTTGTGTTTATATTTAAACTTTATTGTAATAGCTCATATATGCTGTAATAACTGTTGAATTAAACTAAATTTTTATTGCTGTTGCACATCTTCTGTACAGAATTTCCAAAACACAAGTGAAGAAGAAACCAAAACACAAGATGCTTCTAGATACCGTTTTATCTTGTGATGTTTTGTACGTATACTAGACAGTGGGCCAATTTAGTCCCAAGTAGTATTGAAAAAGTACACTTAAAAGTATACTACTAGTACACTGATATTTGTATACTTACTACATAAAACATACTTAAAATATATACTTGAACTTTACTTAAGTATACTTATTAAAATAAACTTGAAGTATACTTCTTTTTGGTAAGGGCAGTGTTGCCAACTTTTTCTTCAAAAAGCTCTCAGCAACAAATTTAGCTATTTTTAACATTTATTTAACAACTGTGATTCAAATGATAAAAGGCACACATTTCCCTCTAAATTACACAAAATGAGGAAATCAAAGGTGTCTAACAGTACATTGCATTAATAACTGTTCTTTTATAGTAACACCTTGTTATTAGTTTGTACCTGCAGTTGTTGATCAGTTTAAAATATGTGACCCTGGACCACAAAACCAGTCATAAGGGTCATTTTTTGAAATTGAGATTTATTTATACTGAATAAATAAGCTTTCCATTGAAGCATGTTTTGTTAGGATAGGACAATATTTGGCATACAACTATTTAAAAATGCATAAAAAATCTAAATATTGAGAAAATTGCCTTTAAAGTTGTCCAAATGAAGTTCTTAGCAATGCATATTACTAATCAAAAATTACATTTGATATATTTATGGTAGGAAATTTACAAAATATCTTAATAGAACATGATCTTTACTTAATATCCTAATGATTTTTGGCATAAAAGAAAAATGGAAAGGGTACTGGTAATTTTCTGCCAGGACATATGTGACCCTGGACCACAAAACCAGTCATAAGGTTAAATTTTACAAAACTGAGATGTATACTTCATATGAAAGCTCAATAAATAAGCTTTCTATTGATGTATGGTTTGTTAGGATAGGACAATATTTGGCCGAGATACATCTATTTGAAAATCTGGAATCTGAGGATGCAAAAAATCTAAATGCTGAGAAAATCACCTTTAAAGTTGTCCAAATTAAGTTCTTAACAATGCATATTACCAATCAAAAATTACATTTTGATATGTTTACAGTAGGAATTTTACAAAAAATCTTCATGGAACATGATCTTTACTTGATTTCCTAATGATTTTTGGCATAAAAG
The DNA here is from genome assembly GCF_049309525.1 of Garra rufa. Taxonomy (NCBI): domain Eukaryota; kingdom Metazoa; phylum Chordata; class Actinopteri; order Cypriniformes; family Cyprinidae; genus Garra; species Garra rufa. Next base: position 954,737 of record NC_133371.1, on the reverse strand, counting down.
AAAAATCAATAATTTTGACCCATACTATGTATTTTTGGCTATTGCTACAAATATACCCCAGCGACTTAAGACTGGTTTTGTGGTCCAGGGTCACAAATGTTCATTTGTAACCTGAAAACACAAAATGCAATACATGAACCTGTGGAAAATAAATACGGAAAATTCCTTCAAATTAACACAGTACACAGTGCCCTGTTTTACAGACTTTTCTTAAAGTGTAGCATACTAACCACCAACACACTGTTTAAAAATATAATTGTAGTTTTACTAGTTAACTAGTTAAAATTCAATGTATTTAAAAATAAAAATATGATTTTGTTTATATTTTAATGATTATATACTAACAAATCTAAATTAACGTTTCAAATCATATTCACAATCATGTTTTTTGCTGAGATTTGAGTGATCTATTGTGTATTCTACACTCTTAAATATAAAGGTGCTTCACGATGCCATAGAAGAACCTTTTTTGTCTAAATGGTTTCATAAAGAACCTTTAACATCTGAAGAACCTTTCTGTTTCACGAAAGGTTCTTCGTGGCAAAAGAAGGTTCTTCAGATTATAAAAAGGTAAGAAAGAGATGGCGCTTTAAAGAACCTTTGTCTGAATGGTTCTCTGCGGTTTTTCAATGGCATCGCTGTGAAGAACCTTTTAAAGCACCTGGATTTTTAAGAGTGTATTTGTCTTTCTTTAGGTTTGCAAAAAAAAAAGTGACAGGGGGATCCTATATTATGAAATTATAGAAAAGGAGAAAACCCTCACACTCCCAATAATATCACGGTTAGTAAGAGTACGATGCGTAAAATCAGTTGATTTGTGTTTAAAAGAAAGCACATGTATAAACTTGGCACATTTGAATAAATTGCGACGACCAAGATTGTTCACAAAACTGTCTTCAGTTTCTCACAGAAATGCTGAGAAACCTGTAAAATATGAACTCTGGCAATTGTCGTACAATGCACATGGTGATTGCGTGTGGATTTCACTGGAGATGTGCGCAAACTCTTCCAAATTCTGTACATTTCTTGTGCGACCTTTTCCCTCGGCCTTCAATCTATGGAAAAGCGCTGTTTCTCCTGGCATGAACTGTGATTAACTGCATTATCAGAGGCTGGGAACCGCTCCAGTGCAAATGAAAACATACGGCAGGGTATTGTTTGTACGTGCACATACAAATGTTTTTATCTCAAACATTTGCTGTCAAGAATAATACGAGTGATATCAGTTGAATTTAAACATTGCAGACGATGAATAGAAAGCATAAATGATTTGTAAAACCATATGGTTCCACTTTATTAGTATCACTGAAATGAACATATTTTAAAATCACCAGCATGAACACATTAAATGTCTGTACATAACTTCAAATGTTGATTTTGGTCTGTCCCACTTCAGAGATCTTGACCTTCTTGACCATATCCTTATGAAAAAGAAGTTTTTTCAAGTGTACTATTAGTATACTTTCAGTCTACTTTTATGTGCTTCTCAGAAATGTGCCTTATTAACTTCTCAGAAATATACTTACAATGACATTTAAGTATACTTGACTTATACTTAGAAAAAAAGTCTAAGTAAATTTGAGCTCTACTTGTGCTCTGAGAATCTGTGTTTTCATTGTTATACACTAGGGGCTCTATTGCACATCTTCTGGACAGAATTTCCAAAACACAAGTGAAGAAGAAACCGAAACAACAGATGCTTCCACATGTAATCTAACACAATCATCAGACATAAAACAGCATCAAAACCATAGATATGGAAAACTGTGTAACATTATGGAATAAAATGTTGATTATGACTGTCAAGCTTTGGGGTGTTGATCAACTCCATCTACGTTTTGATTATCATCAATAGTCTTTTTTAGCTTTTTGTTCAAAATGTTGTTTATAAAAAAAGAATGCATGAAGCTAGAATAAAATGTTTTTGTTTATACAGTAAGCAGATATTCTGTCTTCTTTCTTTTGATGTTTTGTATCTTTAGCTATTCATATAACAATATATATATACACAAATTAATACCTAAATAGGGACATAGTAGAGTACTTAAAGTATGATGTATAGTTCACTTAAAGAAAACTTACGAGTATACTTGCAGTATAAAACGACTAAACTAGTAGTTCACTGAGACTATACTTTGAAGTGTACTAAAAATGCATACAAAAGTATTTAATTAGTAAACTATCAGTATATCTATAAGTTGACTTTTAGTATACTTGCAGTACAAACTGAAAACATAAACTAGTTGTGTACTCAAAATTTACTACTGTTATACTTTAAGTATACTTGAAAGTAGATTTATATACTAGAAAGTGGGCCAATTTAGAGTATTAAAATAGTACACTTAAAAGTATACTACTAGTACACTGATATTTGTATACTTGCTACTTAAGTATACTTAATAAAATAAACTTGAGGTATACTTATTTTTAGTAATGGGATCCCCCTAATAAATTCACAGAATCTCATAACATCATGTAACCTCATTTAAAACCTTTCCAAATTTTATTAAAAATTAAGATCAATAATAACTATAAACCTTTTTGGAACCATTTCTTAGTTTGACCAAATGTATTAAAGGGGCCGTCGGATGACCATTTTCCACAAGTTGATATGATTCTTTAGGGTCTTAATGAAAACTCTATAACATACTTTGGTTAAAATTTCTCAACGGTAGTGTAAAAAAAAACACCCTTTTACCTTGTCAAAATCAGCTCTGCAAAATATCAGCTCATTTTATTGCATGGGCCCTTTAAATGCAAATGAGCTCTGCTCGAACCGCTCAGTGAGGGCGGGGCTAAGGTAAGGCGCTCATGTCAATCAACTATCGAGGGAGTGGCCTCTGTCTGTGTGCCGTCACACCCACAAGAAGCGGAGAATGACCTGATTTTAAAAGACTTTTAAAGATTAAAAAAATACCACTGGGTGGATTTTTCTCATTGTAGGGTGGTTGTGTACACAAACTGCCAACACACATTAATGTTCAAACAACATGTAAAAGTGCGTTCTGCATCCGATGACCCCTTTAATTCTAAAGTTCATTTAATAACAAATCAGGCTTTTAAAAAGTTGTAACATGGTAACATGCAAAATTGATGAATGAATAAATAAATAATACACCTCAAATAAATGAGAAAAAAAAAGTTTCAACCACCAGTTGGGCCTTGTTTTGTACCGTTTGTGTAAAATACAGTACCTTTAGGGAGTCGTATAAAGCTGGAATCTCAAAATTCACAATTATTTGCCAAAGTTTAACCAACACAACTTTTCATGTTTCTTTCCAAAACAGTTAAGTTTAATGGTCCGGTAAAGTCAGAAATGCTTTTTTATCTTCAAACCGCAGCATGTTTGTCCACCAACCAGTCACACAACTCATTAAGATCAGTACTCGACCTTATATTGCCTATCTCACACCTTTTAATGGGCAAACCCAGGGAATGCCAACAACAATACTAGTTCTCTCTTCTAAGTTATTGCTATTTATAACAATAGAGAAACACAAAGAGTGGTTCAGGAAACTGCAATGCACATAACACGCTCAACAAATTCCTACAGGCCATAAACAACACGGGAAGATATATAAACAATAGTGGAAGAGTGTATATTTGTAAAACTATTTATTGTACAGTGAGGTGATGTAAAGTTTTTGTATATACATAATGACTGATGACAAACAGATTTCTGAATGCAGAAAGAAGTACATTTTACTTCTTGACCTGGATTTTGGACCTTTTGGACAGCTTTCCTCTCAGGTAACAAACCATTTCAGATGCAGAAATTTCATTTGAACATCAATATTTGTAAGATTTCATCTGGTTATCTTTTTTCCTTGTCTTTGAATAATAGTCAACTACTTACATTAATATAGTCCACACATGAAGTTTATGAAGTGTTCAGATCTGTATGACCAGAATTTAGATATTTGTCTGCAATTATTCAGTTATATTTATCACAGATGTATACATTTACATAGACTAATAAACTAATATTTTACAGAATTGACACCTTTTGTGTATTTACATGGTATAAGTTTACCCCCGAGATATATTTAAATGGGAAATGTATTTATCTTAATAATCCACCTTTACATGCCATAAAAACCAGTACGATTTGAGTCTTTCTGATCTTTTTAAGTGTATTTTATCTGTTGGGTCACCAATATCTATATTTTTAAAAGCTTTTTGTATATTAATTGATATGTCTCCTTTAATAAGGTTTAAAAACATGACATACATCTTATCTTTATATTAGAAATTATTTTATTTCAGTGGACACCACCTATTTGCACGGCCTTCTATGAAAGTGTACTTGGAAAATGAATAATACAATTAGAAAAAGGTCCATGCATTTTGCCATTCTCATAAATATCAATCTGTGATTTTTGCTGGTAATGTTTTTTTTTTAATTAAATTCATTAAAAATCATATGATTTAGTTCCGTACCTCAGTAACCCCTCAACCCCGTTAAACAGATCATTAAAATAATGAACTGATCCTTATGTGACCATTGATCATTAACAGGAAGTGACATCTTATAAATCTTCTGAACAACATTGTGAGCAGACACAGGCAAGTTACCACCTTCTTAACTATAACTTATTAATATTGTGATATTGTGGTTGTCAAGTTTACCGACTCAACCCTGTTACATCAAATGAAGATAGAAAACTATTACTTGTGAAAATGATCTTTGATATTTTTACAATATGATTTCTTAATATCATGCATGCCATGTGCTCTCCTGTTATTCACTACATTTAGAGTAAAAAATCACAACCCTGTCATAACGGGGTTGTGAGATGAAGTTATCCAGTAATTTGAATGAATTATTATATTTGATCAAGAGTCTTATACCACATGCATATGCTGAATGTAGTAATGTCTATGTTAAAGCTGTGTGTGTGTGTGTGTGTGTGTGTGTGTGTGTGTGTGTGTGTGATTTTCACATCTCAGTGTGAAGTAATTTAACTGCAATTTATATCTGTTGTCTTTCTTGGTTACATTATGAAATACAGTGTTTTTTGTAGAAAATCTTACAGTGAATTTGAGTAAATGTTACCTGTTTACCCCATTCTCAACCCCGTCACACCTACATCTTTATTATTTTTTATTGTTTAGGAAAAAGTAATTTAATGTTTGTTGAGCTCAGTCTGAAATGTTCAGAGCAATCATATGAATACTGCTTTAAGTTTAAATTCTGAAGATAAGCCACTTCTTTGATCAAAAATGATGAGGTTGCTGTCACAAAAAAATCAATTTCAGGCTTTAGTATAGCAAAAGTGAGCAATTTTAAGCAAATTTTATATTTGCAAATACTGAATTAGTATGAGGGACATCTGATTAGTAGGAAAATGTTGATTTCATTACAAATATATTTCACAGTCTAATTCAGAGAGCTCCTATAGTGTCCATAATGGGGTTGAAGACTAATAGTGCCCATATCTTAAAATAATGACTAATAATCATAGAGATTTGATGCCTGAGGTGGGAAAATATGCTTTTCTGGAAAGTTAAATATGTCATTAATGTAGTGGGGTGTTCAGAAAAATAATACATTTTGATAAAAACTCTAAAAATGTGTAAGTAAATTGTAGCGGTTTCGTGGAATGACTCAGTAAATGCTCACTGTTCTTAAATCTCTCCCTTATATTGTTACATATTGATATATTGATAAATGTATCCACCTCTAAGAAATAAACTATTGTAATATAATATGTGACCCTGGACCACAAAACCAGTCTTAAGTCGCTGGGGTATATTTGTAGCAATAGCCAAAAATACAGTGTATGGGTCAAAATTATTGATTTTTCTTTTATGTCAAAAATCATTAGGAAATTAAGTAAAGATCATGTTCCATGAAGATTTTTTTGTAAAATTCCTACTATAAATATTTCAAAATTAAATTTTTGATTAGTAATATGCATTGTTAAGAACTTAATTTGGACAACTTTAAAGGTGATTTTCTCAGTATTTAGATTTTTTTGCACCCTCAGATTCCAGATTTTCAAATAGATGTATCTCGGCCAAATATTGTCCTATCCTAACAAACCATATATCAATAGAAAACTTATTTATTGAGCTTTCATATGATGTAAACATCTCCGTTTTGTAAAATTTAACCTTATGACTGGTTTTGTGGTCCAGGGTCACATATATTTATTACTATATTTAGGGTTTTAAAAATCATCTTTCCATCAGATTTATTTGTTTGAAATCTATCACCCATCAACCAGAGCGCTTTAAGCAGTCTTGAGTGTTTTCATTCCCAATCTAAGTGTCCCAGTGTCCAGCTGTGAGGGTCGTGTTTGCCCTGGCATGATTCTCTCCCTCCTTTGTTTTTCACTCACTTGTCCTCAGTGATCTTTGCTCTTGACATCTATGTTGTGTCTGTTCTCTCTGCTGCTCGGGAGCCCATTCCAAACAGAACAGCCAATAAAAGCAGTAAAAGACTGACGACAATAAAGATGATGTTGTGCAGCTCAGAGCACCAGTGTTTGGAGAGACGCTCACCCAATCAGAGGTAAAAACTTGCCATATATCCACACATAAACATCATCCAAACAACAGAGAACACGCACGCACTTCCTATTAATCTAAATGCAGCGCTGAAACACATGCTGCAGACAAAGCGAGCCCGCTGGTTTCACATAAAGCATATTTATTGGAGTTGGCTGGTATGTCATCACACATTTAGAGCGCTGCCAGGATGTGTTACTGTAGTTCATTAAACTCATGTTTCATATTTGCATCCAGGAGTTTCTCTGTTACTCGTTTCCTGACTCACGATCAATGGACCGTAAACAGGCACAAGTCCTAGTTTTAGAGTTTTCTTTGAGTTCATGGCTGTTTCTTGCTAATGTTACATTATTTTCTATATTTGTTATGCATTAAATGTACTATTACAAATTTCACACTTAAGCCATTCCAAACCCATATGATTTTCTTGTTTGCAAGCGACGCCGATAATCTTTTGCATAATGTCAAGGCTGTTCTTTGCCTAACTATTTCGGGCCAACTATTTCTTTCACATTCCTCTTGCAGTATAATTTTTTATTCATTTATTTTAGGAAATTTGTAAGACTTCTGGTTTATTATCCGCTATAGGGAAATAATGAGAAGAATAATAACGTCCAGTAAATGGTAAAACTGTTTGCACTACAAACGTACTCGGTTACTAACGTAACCTCGGTTCTCTCTAGAGAGGGAACGAGTACTGCGTAAGAAGTATCTTACGCTAGGGGAAAATCCTTTTCTGCGAGATATTGAAGCCAAAAATTATCCTTAATTTTGAAATAATGTAAAGCGCGTTGCAGCAGCATACAGACATAGGCGAAACAGCTTGCGCGCCTATTGGCTGCTCTGCGGCAACTGCAGCAGCCTATTAGAGCGAGGCCTGACGCGACGCCAGATCCAATGGGGGCATTTCGCGCCCTTTGCGTCGCTTCGCGCCCTTTTCGTAGCTTCCCGCCTAAAAGGGCGTGGTCTAGACCTATAAATATCGCTCATAGGCAGCTATTATCTGGTTTTTCATCATCAAAGCAACCAGAGCGTGCGCATGCACGGCAAGATACGCAGTACTCGTTCCCTCTCTAGAGAGAACCGAGGTTACGTTAGTAACCGAGTACGTTCTCTTACAAGAGGGAACGAGTACTGCGTAAGAAGTATCTTACGCTAGGGGACCCAGTGTAAAACGCCGTGCATGCTGAGATCTGACACCAAAGACCCAAGGGCGAAAGCCCGGGGTTCATACAGTTCATAATCACCTATGGAACTCACAGGGAGTCCGGGGAAGAGGGAGGGGCAATGCCGCACTCTTCCACATAGTGCAGCGTCACTCAGACGCTAAGTAAACGTACATACAGGGCGGGGTTACGGCCTGAGCTGACGTAAGAATAAGGGTCTTCACACAGTTTGCTCAGACACATCTTGTGCTATCACTTTCACTGTCGACCCTAGAGCTGTGCTCAGTAGACGCAGCATTCCGAGCTGATAACATCAGGTCAGACAACACTGAACATCTAGACTGACAGCAATCTGGCCTGTAAGGCGGGAACCTCCAGGTTGTAAAACCTTATAAATGTAGACGGAGAGGCCCAGCCCGCCACCGTACAAATATCTTGCAAGGCAATCCCACTCGACCACGCCCACGATGAGGCCACGCCCCTCGTGGAATGTGCTCTGACACCTAGCGGGCACTGCATGCCCTTGGAAGCATATGCCAACGCAATAGCATCAACTATCCATCTGGATAAGCTCTGTTTCGACGCGGCCAGTCCCTTGGGACGCCCGTAAAACGAAACAAAAAGCTGCTCTGTCTGTCTAAAAGCAGACGAGCGAGACACGTAAGCTCGTAATGCCCTGACTGGGCATAGGAGGCTCGCGTCCGTTTCCTCATCATTGACCGGTAGGGCTGACAGCGCGATGACCTGTGCCCTAAACGGTGTGTTGAGTGATTTTGGAACGTAACCATGTTTGTGTTTGAGTATGACTTTAGAGTCATTAGGTCCAAATTCCATGCACGTCGCGCTCACAGAGAGTGCGTGCAAATCCCCTATGCGCTTCACTGAAGCGAGAGCCAGCAGAAACACGGTCTTAAGAGACAGGTATTTCAAATCAATAGTCTGCAGAGGCTCGAATGGTCCACCTTTCATGGCCTCTAGTACCACAGAAAGGTCCCATACGGGGACTGTGGGAGGTCTGGGGGGATTTAGTCTTCTAGCTCCCCTCAGGAAGCGAATAACTAAATCGTTCCTTCCTATTGACTGACCTAGCGTTGTGCTCGAGAACGCTGTTATGGCCGCCACATAGACTTTGAGCGTGGACGGGGTTCTGCCCTTGTCCAGCAGCTCTTGTAGAAAGGAAAGCACCTCCATCACACCACAGTTAGTGGGTGACGAGCCGCGAGCTGCGCACCAGCCCGAAAACACTGACCATTTTGAGGAATAGAGCCGTCTCGTAGACGGGGCTCTAGCCTGCGTGATCGTGTTTAATAGTCCTTTAGGGAGTTCATCATATATTCGCTGGTGGCCCAGACATGAAGGGACCACAGCTCTGGGTGAGGATGCCAAATCGAGCCGCTGGCCTGAGAGAGAAGGACTCCTCACTGGTATCGGCCACGGGACAGTGCTCGTCAGCTGCATCAGCGCTGGGAACCAGGGCTGGTTTTCCCAAAACGGCGTTATCAGCAGTATTGAACATCCTTTTTCGCTGACCCTCTCTATCACCTGAGGTAGGAGAGAGACGGGGGGAAAAGCATAGAGATGACGGCGGGGCCATTCGTGGGCCAGCGCGTCTCTGCTTTTTGAGTAAAATTCCAGACAGTGAGCGTTGTTCGGAGACGCAAACAGGTCTACTTCCGCTCTGCCGAATTTCTTCCACAGTAGTTGTACTGTCTGTGGGTGTAGAGACCATTCGCCTGCTGGAACATTGTTCCTGGACAGTCTGTCTGGCCCTATGTTTAGAAGCCCCGGCACATGCGCTGCTTTCAGCGAGCGCAGGTTGCGCTGAGCCCATACCAGGCGGCGTTCTGCAAGTCTGTATAGGTTTTTGGACCTGAGACCGCCCTGGCGATTTATATAGGAAACCACTGACATGTTGTCCGAGCGGACTAATACATGGTTTCCTTTTATTTGGGGACAGAAGCGCATCAGCGCGTTCTGTACTGCCAACATTTCGAGGCAGTTGATATGCAGGAGCTTTTCCCGTTCTGACCACTGGCCAAAAGACGGTCTGCCCTCGAGCAGAGCCCCCCATCCCGAGGTGGACGCGTCCGTAGACACCACTTTTATTCTCGAGGAAGTCCCCAGGCTTACACCTAACTGGTACCAGTCGATTGCTCTCCACGGATTCAGGGCTGTGACACATTACTGATTGACCGTGATACGAAGCCGACCGGGCGCCCACGCTTGACGCGGGACGCGCGCTTTCAGCCAGAACTGCAGTGGGCGCATACATAGCAGACCCAGCTGCAGAACTGATGACGCTGAGGCCATGAGACCCAGCATTTTCTGAAAATTTTATTTATTTTTTTTTTGAGCGGGACAGACGCGCCGCAGCGGAACGAGCCCGCTGTGCGCTGAATGTCTGCTGCGCGCTGTGGTGACAGCCGCGCTATCATTGACAGCGAGTCCAATTCTGTGCCCAGGAAGGAAGTTTTCTGACTGGGGGATAGTGAGCTCTTCGCCCAATTGACTCTGAGACCCAAATTCTCGAGGTGATCGAGTAACATGGTCGTATGCTGTACAAGCACTGAGCGAGACTGCGCTAGAATCAGCCAATCGTCCAAATAGTTCAGTATGCGCACGCCTTTCAGTCTGAGAGGAACGAGCGCTGAGTCCATGCACTTCGTAATGTACGGGGTGCCTGGGACAAACCGAACGGCAGGACTGTGTACTGATATGCCTGGCCCTCGAAGGCGAGTCTCAAAAATCGCCTGTGACGTGACGCTATCTGTATTTGAAAATACGCGTCTTTCAGATCCACTGACACGAACCAGTCTCCTTGGCGAACTTGCGCGAGGATTTTTCTGGTCGTGAGCATCCTGAACCGACGCTTCACCAACGCTTTGTTCAGTTGCCTTAGATCTAATATGGGTCTGTGACCCCCGTCTTTTTTCGGTACCAGGAAATATCTGCTGTACAGCCTCCCTTCGCTTTGAGCTTGAGAAAGGGGCTCTATGACCCCTTTGCTCAATAGTTTCGCCACTTCGGCTCGAAGCAGGTGTGCTGCTTCTGTCTGCATTGTGGTCTCGACGCGCGCTGTATAGCGGCGCGGACGTCGGTGAAACTGTAGCGAATAGCCTCCTTTTATAATGTCCAGCACCCATTTCGAGACCCCTGGAAGCTTTTCCAATGCGTTTGCATGAATAGCTAGAGGCTGAATACGAAGCGCGCTCCGTTCTTTCATTAACGGAGTGGTTTCGGTATGCTGTGGCACCAGAGACGTGCTCGTGACATTCGGGGCGTGGGGCACGCTGATAGCGGGAACTATTATGTCTGTGTGTGTATGTGGTTGTGTGGCAACAGGCACATTTAACACACTGCAAACACCGTTCGCCTGCATACACGTTAGTTTCGTTTGTACAGAAACCTTTTGACGTGCATAATGTGATGTCTGTGGGCACTGTTAAGTGGACACGTTTACCACATGTGAAGCGCAATCGATCTGAGCCGATTTTATGTTCGCAGGGTCTGTATGACAGGTTGTGCTTGTGTGTAGAAATGAGCACTGGAGGAGTGGGCATTTTTGACTACACGTGAAACACCATCGGCCGTGGCCGGGACTCCAGAAAATACACTCTATTGGGGGTTTCTGGGTAGCCGTGAAAACAACCTTTGTGTGCAGGCAAGCGGGCGACAGAACCGGCTTGTTGGCTGCAGCAAACACTGGAACAGTCACATTTAACACACTCCAAACATCGTTCGCTTGCATGGAGCGAATGCACGCTGATTTCATGCAAAACGTGCTCGTGATATTTGAGGCATGGGGCACGCTGATAGCGGGAACTATTATGTCTGTGTGTGGATGTGGCTGTGGGGCAGCGGGCACATTTAACACACTCCAAACAACGTTCGCCTGCGTAGAGCGAATGCACTTTTGGTTTCGTTTTCACAGAAACCGTTTGACGTGCATAATGTGGTGTCTGTGGCCACTGTGAAGCGGGCATATTTACCACGTGTGAAGCGCAATCGATCTGAGTCGATTTTATGTGCGCTGTGCTTGTGTGTAGAGATGAGCACTGCTAGTGGGCATTCTTACACGTGAAACACCATCGGCCGTGGCCGGTTGTGAAGCGCAATCGATCTGTGTCGATTTTATGTGCGCTGTGCTTGTGTGTAGAGATGAGCACTGCTAGTGGGCATTCTTACACGTGAAACACCATCGGCCGTGGCCGGTTGTGAAGCGCAATCGATCTGTGTCGATTTTAAGTGCGCTGTGCTTGTGTGTAGAGATGAGCACTGCAGTGGGCATTCTTACACGTGAAACACCATCGGCCGTGGCCGGTTGTGAAGCGCAATCGATCTGTGTCGATTTTATGTGCGCTGTGCTTGTGTGTAACGTTAGAGATGAGCACTGGTTAGTGGGCATTCTTACGACACATGAAACACCATCGGCCGTGGCCGGGACACCAGACAATACACTTTATTGGGGGTTTATCTGTGTAGCCGTGGGAACGACTTTTGTGTGCAGGCAAACGGGCGACGGAGCCGGTTTGTTGGCTGCAGAAAACACTGGAACAGTCACATTTCCTGGAACTGGACGAGCGAATAACTTTGGTGGGGGTCCGGCAACAGCGGGACTCGTACACCGTCGTTTTCCCAGTTGTGCTAGGACGATTTCGGAGGCTCAGGTTTCAACTCAATCCTGGGCCGCGGGCCGCGTCTGGCGGGGCAGCGGCCAGACGAGAAAAACGTCAGAAAGCGTTAACCACGGGTGCCTCTCAGCAACGGTGAGAGACCATGTTACGCAGCGCTGACGCGGCTAGGCGGCGGCGAAGCAGGTTTGACGTCTGACGGCAAGCTTTAGAGGGGAGGGCCGACTTAGCACGCCGTCCAGCGGAGGGCAGACATAAGTGGGCTGCTATCGCCTCTTCTGAGCAGCATGCGCGTTCCTGCTTTGGCGGGAAATGGAAATCAGAATCAGAAACCTCTTCCTCCTTCATGGCCCCCCTCGTCAGCGGCGTCGATGGAAGCGGTGGCAGACAGCGGCCGCTTTACGTCCGGAACAGAGGCTGACGAGGTCGATGAAGCAGGCGGGCGAACCGGCGAGCTTTGTCGGCTGGGGGAAGTGTCCGGGGCCCGCTGGGCACGGCGCTTTTTACGGCGCTACACCGCGGCGGGCGGGGGAGCAGTCTCAGTGAAGAAGGCAAGGCAAGTCCTCAGAGTCACCATTGGCATCTGCACGAGCCGTATGAAGGCATCTTTAAAAAGACGCTTTGCTCTTTTTAGAGAAACAGTGTGTATTGCAGCGGCGACACACACTGTAGATTATAAAGGATATAGGCGCCGGAAAGCGCAGCAGGAATGCACGGAAGGCGGCGTGGCCAGCAGCTTCAGTGGCTCGTCCCGCTGAGATGCTTGCAGTCAAACGGCGGCTTCTTATCCGGCTCCAGCGATGCGTGTGCTTCGCTTGAAGGATGAAAAATCAGATAATAGCTGCCTATGAGCGATATTTATAGGTCTAGACCACGCCCTTTTAGGCGGGAAGCTACGAAAAGGGCGCGAAGCGACGCAAAGGGCGCGAAATGCCCCCATTGGATCTGGCGTCGCGTCAGGCCTCGCTCTAATAGGCTGCTGCAGTTGCCGCAGAGCAGCCAATAGGCGCGCAAGCTGTTTCGCCTATGTCTGTATGCTGCTGCAACGCGCTTTACATTATTTCAAAATTAAGGATAATTTTTGGCTTCAATATCTCGCAGAAAAGGATTTTCCCCTAGCGTAAGATACTTCTTACGCAGTACTCGTTCCCTCTTGTAAGAGAACCAGTGTGCTTATAATTAAGATAATACATTAAAATAATATGGTAAGACACACCAATTTGCAATAGCAAGGAGCAAAACAATTTGACCGGAAGCCAGACCCATGCATTTGGCAAATGGCCGCACATGCAAAAAACAGCAAATAAATAAATAAAATAAAATAAATAATGAAGTAAAAAATTATAGCAAAAACATAAAGTAGGTACTTGGAAATTTGTATGTTTTTCAGCACAGGACATATATAGAAAATAAAAGAATAATGTAGGCCTATTAACAACATTTCTGTCCATTTCCCTACTTTAAAGGGGTCATTGGATGCCCATTTTCCACAAGTTGATATGATTTTTTAGGGTCTCAATGAAAAGTCTCTAATATATTTTGGTTAAAAATTCTCAGTAGTAGTGTAAAAAAAGCACACTTTTACCTTGTCAAAATCAGCTCTGCAAAATATCATCTCATTTTATTGCATGGGCCCTTTAAATGCAAATGAGCTCTGCTTGTCCCCGCCCCTCTCTGATGTGGGATTATGAGCTGTAATGTTTACTTTAGCCGCAATTAGCTGCATTTATCAGTGAAACTTGCCAACAAGTACATTATTAAGAAAGGCCATTTGCAAAGATGCATAAAAAACCTTTATAACTCACTTCTGCTGTGGGTAAAGCTGCATCACGAATGATTCACACGAACGTAGACGCATATGTAGATCAGGATCGGTGCTTTCCTTTTAAAAACGAAAGTAACATTTAGGGCTGGGCGATAAAACGATAACGATATATATCGCGATAGACAAGAGATCGATATCAATAAAAAATGTGTTCGATAAAACGTTCGATATTTTGTATTCTTTGTCGGCCCGCCCAGCCCCCCTTTAACGTTCAGTTCATAGCGCCTGATCACAATAGAAGTTAAGGTTATCTTTCCTACAGAACGGGTCCATGTTGTTGTATTAAACAAACTAAATAGCCTTATGTTATTTATCTTATTTACACGACAGCATGTGATTTGTCTGTACATGATCGCGCGTTTACAATGTCTCCTCACAGACGGGATCGCGGACTCCATTCATAAAAACGGACTTACTATAGGGCGGAATGCCGCGGAATTCGTCGATTTTTGGAACAATAAATCAAAAGCTGGTCTGTTAATTAATTCAGATCGCGATATTGACTAGTGTCTGTGAAAACTGAAATGCAAAAAGACCGTTTCAATAAGAATTCTGCATGTTCCGTTTGCCTCTATATGTATGAATGGAGGAGACGCGTTTTATTTTCACTACACGCATACTGCACACGTGACGCTCCCGCTAATTTTTGGCCTTTGCATCTCACATGAACAGACAAACTCCAATAAATACATCTCCAAAGCTGCTGTGAGTGTCACTTTTTGTCAATTTTACCGTTTCATTAGTGAAACTAGCAACATTCATACTGTATTACACACTGAAACTTCACGGCAACCTGTCAAAATAAAAGTAAGGTTTAACATGTAACAGAACAATATTAGTCTTGTATTACTTTGTACAGTATAATGTAGGTGTTTATATGTTCACATTTAAATAATTTACATAAAACAATATATATGATAAAAAAATAAAATAAAGAGTCACCACTTAATTGTTGAAAAATACTATTATTATTAAACCTTTTTTTAACTGAATATAATGTTTCTTCTATGTATTAATTTTAACAGTAAAGCTCCGTTTATTTTTATTTTTAAAAATAAATCAGTGATTTTGCTTTCATTTGATTATCAGAAAAATTAAAACAAGAATTTCTGAAAAAAAAAAGATTGTAAGGCCCTATTGTTCAAAATGTTGAAAGTTTTGGACTTATTTTTTCACTTAAATAAATATTTTTGTTATTACACAAAGTATAGGCTAAAGTACCGGGAAAGAAGTAATGTTGGCTACTGGCAACCAGCAATCTGTGCAGAAATAAATATTATCAGCCAAGTACTTTGCAACAACCTCTGACCTGTGGTCAAGCCGTACTTCTGAGCCATACATTAGCTAAACCATTCACTTCATCGACAATGAATGGGGTTTGAATTGAGGATTAAGAGATAATTAAGTGTATATTGTGACTTTAGACTTATGTTTACATTTTAATTATTTGAGTTTTCCATGGTTGTTGACATTTCTGTCTTAATAACTGAGGGGATTATGATCAGAGGCAGGTTAAGTTTAAAATAAAAATGCTTGAGTGTAATATATTTTTCTCCTGGTCCTTATTTTAAATGGGTCATAAAAATATCAATAATTATCGATATCGACCGATATGAAACACTGATATCGTGATATAGTTTTCAGCCATATCGCCCAGCCCTAGTAACATTGTCCTCTGCCTCTTCAGCGGCTCAGATGTCGAGAGTAAATGACGACTGCTGTGTTCAATATTACATCCAACAACAGAACACCTCAATCGCTCAATTAGAGTCTTCCTCTGCACCTGAGTCACACAATGGCGATCAGAGTTGGACAGTTTCAGCTCGATGAGGGCGGGGCTAAGGTAAGACGCTCATGTCAATCAACTGTGCTTCGTCACAACGGCAAGAAGCTGAGAATGACCTGATTTTAAAAAGGGGATATTACTTTTAAAGATTAAAAAAAATACCACTGGGTGGATTTGTATCATTTTAGGGTGGTTGTGTACACAAACTGCCAACACACATTAATGTTCAAACAACATGGAAAAGTGAGTTTTGCATCCGATGACTCCTTTAACATTGTTGCCGCAGGTTGCTTTTAGTGTCTGCAGGTTGGAATGCGAATTTGCAGAATATTTAGAATAATTTAAAGAATAGGGGCGCTATTGTTCATCTTCTGTACAGATTTTACAAAACACAAGTGAAGAAGAAACCGAAACACCAGATGCTTCCACATGTAATCTAACACAATCATCAGATATAAAACAGCATCAAAACCATAGATATGGAAAACTGTGTAACGTTGTGGAATAAAATGTCGACCCATGAAGAGGTGATAATGACTGTCAAGCTTTGGGGCATTGATCAACTCCAGCTACGTTTTGATTATCATCAATAGTCTTTTTTGTTCAAAATGCTGTTTATTTATTTTTAATTTATGAAACTTACCCACATTCAAGTGTTTATAAAAAAGAATGCACGAAGCTAGAATTTTTGTTTACAAGCAGATACCCTGTTTTTTTTCTTTTGATGTTTTGCATGTTCAGATATTCATATAACAAAATATATACAAATAAATACCTACATAGGGACATAGCAGTATACTTAAAGTATGATGTAAAGTTCAGTTAAAGAAAACCTATGAGTATTCTTGTAATATAAAACTACTAAATTAGTAGTTTACTGAGACTATACTTCAAAGTGTACTAAAAATGCATAAAAATTATTTAATTAGTAAACTATCAGTATACCTATAAGTTCACTTTTAGTATACTTGCAGTGCAAACTGAAAACATAGATGTAAACTAGCTGTGTACTCAAAGTTTACTACTGTTATGCTTAAAGTATACTTAAAAGCATACTTTTATATACTAGAAATTAGTCCCAAAGAGTATTGAAATAGTACACTTAAAAGTATACTACTAGTACACTAATAATTTATACTTACTACATAAAGTAGACTTAAAATATACTTGAACTTTACTTAAGTATTCTTTTTGAGCGATTGCCTAATCCTGGTAATACTTTTGAAAATTCTAAATCTAAACCTTGCATCACTATAAACATCAGTTTTACAAACTAAATAACTATATTATTTTCTGTAGCATAATAACCAATGATGTCCATGGAGCTTAACTGGCTTTGAACCTGGACAATCGCTTATAACACAAAACATTTGGTTTTCATAACATATGACCTAGCTACATCCAGTCTAATGGAAATCCGTCCTGTTTCCATAGCCGTTACATATGTTAGGATATTTTTAGAGAGGCTAGTGGTCATATGGAATATGTAGAAAGCCTGACATTATTGGAAATGACATTTTAATTGAAGCAGGTGATGCTTCAAAATGCATGACGTCATCTAATGAGGTCCAGTTGTGGAGTACAATGAACAGAACACAGACCTGCTGAGAGAGTCTGAACACTTGAATTGAACACTGCACTGTTCTGTGCTCAAGATGTATGCGTCCTCCTGTTTTCTGTTTCTGTAATCTCTCAAAATGTAATATGTTCTTAATGCAGTTATTTGGAGTCTTTTGTCTTATTGGATTAGACCTTTGTAACCAGACTAAGTCGTCAAATGTTTACTAGTTTTGGTGCATTACTGTCATATGTGAGTGTCAGTCAGAAGCAAAAATGTATTATGTTCGGCCTCAAAATATAGCCTTATGAGAATAAAGCTTTGTTTTTATTTTACTGCCAAGTACACTGCCTTTGGTATAAAATATGAACTTCTTTTTAACAGAGCTTGTACAAAAACAAAAATATATCATTATAATTAAATTTAAAGTAACACTTTTAAGTATAAAAGAGATAAAACATTACACAGAAACAACAATTCAACTTCATCAAAAGAAACATTCACACATCATATACAAACATCTATAGAATGCATTTTGAATGTCTGTTCCTATGCCTTGCTTTTAAAAAGTGCTTCAAGAAAACCTCAAGTTGTAACAAGCTGACGAAATCAACAGAAGTATGGAAAAACTAATGATGATTGATGATAATTAATATTATTCTCTGGAGAAGTTAGTTCAAATGGAGTCACAGTCTACAACTGATTGTAATTAATGATTATATGTTATACATTATGCTATATTTTACAGCTAGACTTTGCAGCCTTACGCTCTTAAAAATAAAGGTGCTTCACGATGCCATAGGAGAACATTTTTTGTCTCAATGGTTCCGTAAAGAACCTTTAACATCTAAAGAACATTTCCTTGTGGTGAAAGAAGGTTCTTGAGATTATAAAAAGGTAAGAAATAGATAGTTCTTTGAAGAACTTTGACTGAATGGTTCTTTGCGGAACCAAAAATCGGTCTTCTATGGCATTGCCGTGAAGAACCTTTTAAAGCACCTTTATTTTTAAGAGTGTATGCCACCTTAAAAGACAATATGAAATTATATTAGCAATGCATTTCGTCAGTAAATGTCTATAATGTGGCATATTTATAAATCAAATGAATTATTCACTAGAAAACGAAATAGAGCGGGCGTCATTTATCCAACAGAGTTTCACTGAGTCATGAAAAGTAGAAAAATATCATTAGTTGTTTTCCCATCCACCCACCCAGGCTTGCTGTAGAAAGGCTATTGTTTCTCCATTACAGAGGTGAAGAAAGTGAAGAGACATTTTGATGAAAGATTATGAAAACAAGCCGTTTTCTTGCTCGCATAAATCTTGTGCAATAGGAGCATGGAAATTTATTCAGAAAGCATTTTTTGAGTTCATATTGTGTTTAAGGCGAGTGCAGTCTAAAGGTCTTTGGTTTGGATTCAGATGTTCTAAGCTGAGAAGGCCGAGGTCTTGTAGGGTAGCAGATTGTAGAGGGGGGCAAAGGGAGGAGGGTTGGGCTGTATGTGGGACGTATCCGATGATCCTCCAGGAGATGCATTCGTTCCTGCAGCCGCAGGTGTTGCTGGAGAAACATAAAGCGATGCCTTCTGGAGGAAAGACGAAAAAATACTGCATTGAAACCAATCTTTTTAGCTTTTAAATTACACATCATCACTTCATCAAGATTCTTGGAGCTGAACAGTAAAGCTATTTTTTGTCTTACTCCAGCTCTGTTCTGTAACCTAGTGAACTACCTCATTGTCTGCTGTAAATAGAGCACATAATAGAAACACTGAGTTAAATGGTGCATTTGATTTACATAAAAAAGTACTTTTCAGTACTGAATTAAAAAAATAACCTGATTTCCTCAATTACCTCTGACGATGACCTGTTCACAATCTTGGATGAAACTTGTCATTTATTTTCTCATGGATTCTTAAACAGACCCTTTGCTGGGAGTTTGACTGACAGGCGATCTGACCAATCATAATGCAGTATTTGCCATTTATAAACCACACAGGCACAAATGCGAGTACTTACAAATTGGCAAAAATTGTACTTGGTTACGTAATCCATTACATTACATTACACATGGTAAGTAATATAATCAGAGTACTTTTGGATTACTTTTAGATTACTTTTGACCCAACTCAGCTAACAATTTTACATTATAAAAACGTTCTCGTGGCGTTCCCATTAAGCAGTGGTGTATAAAGTACCTGAAAGCCATACTTAAGTAAAAGTACAGATATCTTACCAGAAAACGACTATGGTAGAAGTTGAAGTCACCGTTTAGAATATTACTTGAGTAAAAGTCTTAAAGTATGTGATAGCTATTGTACTTAAGTACAAAAAGTGTTTGTTTTTTTTATCTTAAATGTACTTAAGTATTGAAAGTAAATGCACATTTTTTTCCGCAATTGCGAGTTTATATCACACGTTTCTGAGAAAAAAGGCTGAATTATGAGTTGATATTGCAATTCTGACTTCTCCGAATTGGGTGATGTAAACTCACAATTGTGAGAAATAATCACCCAATTCGGAGAAGTCAGAATTGCAAGATAAAAACTTGCAATTGTGAGATAATTTTCCTCACAAATGCGAGTCTATATCATCAATTTCTAAGAAAAAAGAAGTCCGAATTTTGAATTTATATCTCTCAATTCTGACTTTATTTCTTACAATTGCAAGTTTGTATCATGCAATTCTGTGAAAAAAGCCAGAATTTCCTGAAAAGAAGTCAGAAATGCGAGATACAAACTCGCATTTGTGAGAAAAAAGTCAGAATTATACGTTTATTAACTTTGTGTGACAAAAATAAAAGAAAGGTGAAAGAAAGAAAACTAAATTTTAATGCAAATGCAAACATTTTTGAGGGAAAGGCAATATTATTGTGAGCAAACACTTTCTAGAAAGAATGCAATACTTTTGTGAGAATTTTTTGTACAGTTTTATACAAATTTTATTCTCACAGTTGTGAGTTTACATCTCACAATTCTCACAAATGAGATCCTAATGAATATACTTCGGGAAATGTAGTGGAGTAAAAGTAAAAGTAGGCTGAACAATAAAAGTTCTACTAGCGTTACTGCAAGAACGTTTTCCGCTAACTTTGAGAGAACCTTTTGAGAATGTTAGCCCAAGTTAGGAGAACGTTTTCTGTTTACTTCCTTTATCACATTAATTTAAATAGGATAATCTTGTACCATACTGACATTAAAAAACAAAGAGTAAGAAGATATATCACATTTGTTGTTATTAAACACAACAAAGAAGTGCATTGAATTATATTATGTCATGGTATCCCAAACTGGTGTTTGTGAAGGAACTGCAGGGTGTTTATGAGTTTAATGAAAAGCTAATGATTAATTAAATCATAAAAAACATTTAATTAAAATTAATCATTTTAAAAATCAATGAAAATAAAAAAAACTTGCTAAAAAACAAATATTTTATTTGTTTACCTGCATGATATGTGACCATAACCAATGTCAGAGAACCAAAGAACATGCAAATGTGATAATTATTAACACATTTATTTTAAAATCTCAGGGGTACTTCAAGTAAATATATCAGATCAAAGAGGATCAGATGTCTGTCTGTTTCTTGTCTGTTGGTGTATTGTCAGTGTCCTCTTTGCTCCATAATGTATTTTTCACAGAGTAAGAATATGATGTGTGGCATTAGAGCAGGTCTTTGCAAATGGTCAGTTGTCTTGGATTTCAAGCCAAAATGAGATATTGCCTAGAGCTGCTCATTCACTCTTAAAGGGGTCATGGGATGGCCATTTTCCAAAAGTTGATATGATTCTTTAGGGCCTTAACGTGAAGTCTATAACATACTTTGGTTAAAATTTCTCAATGGTAGTGTAAATTTAGTGTAAAAAAACACTCTTTTTACCTTGTCAAAATCAACCCTTTTAGAGCGAGCTATTCTGTTGCATGTTTCTTTAAATGCTAATGAGCTCTGCTTGCCCCACCCCTCTTTGCTGTGGGATGATGAGCCGTAATGTTTACTTTAGCCGCATTTAGCTGGTTTAGCTGAAAAAAAAAAACGCTCATTCTGAGACATTCTTGTCTTCCTCTGCACCTGAGTCACACAATGGTGATCGTATTCGGACTGTTTCAGCTCGGTGAGGGCGGGGCTAAGGTAAGGTGCGCATGTCAATCAACAATCGTGGGAGTGGCCTCTGTCTGTGTTTCGCCACACCCACAAGAAGCTGAGAATGACCTGATTTTAAAAAGAGGATATAACTTTTAAAGGAGTCATCGGATGCAAAACTCACTTTTACATGTTGTTTGAACATTAATGTGTGTTGGCAGTTTGTGTACACAACCACCCTACAATGATAAAAGTCCACCCAGTGGTAGTTTTCTTAATCTTTAAAGGTAATATCCCCTTTTTAAAATCAGGTCATTCTCAGCTTCTTGTGGGTGTGGCGAAACACAGACAGAGGCCACTCCCACGATAGTTGATTGACATGATCGTCTTACCTTAGCCCCGCCCCCACCCAGCTGAAACAGTCCGACTCCGATCGCCATTGTGTGACTCAGTTGCAGAGGAAGACTCTAATTGAGTGATTGAGGTGTTCTGTTGTTGGATGCAAGGTTAATTTAGTTTTGCTTTTTTAAATTCGTTTTATTTTAGTATAGTTTTCAAATTTGCAATAAAACTTAGTTTAGTTTTTATTAGTTTCATTAACAATTTTGTTAGTTTTAGTTTAGTTTCTATTTTGTAAACACATTTCTATTTAGTTTTTATATAGTTTAGTTTCAGTTTTAGTTTTAGTTTTTTAGAGATTAAATAGAGATCACGATTTCCTAGCAATTCTAAACTAAGCAAAATAATACAGAACACAAAACATTAATTGCTTCAGTCTTTTAAAAAAGTGTTTAATTCATTTGAATGAATTATTAATAATTTAATACATAATATTTAAAATAGAATATATTTAATACACCAACTTTTTATATTAAATTTATGAAAAAGTGGTTTGAATGAATAAATGATTTGCTCACAAAAACATAACTGGATGAATCTGCGTTTTTGAATCAATCTCTAGTAGTCAATGACAAATACATTTTTTAACAGTTGTTTCCATCTAGTGGCGAAACAAAGCAATCGACACAAACGTTACTTGAAGCGCCAATTACTTTCAAAAAATGACGTGCTCTGTTTTGATCTCTACCATAGACATCACATCAGTGATATATCCAAACTATGACCTTTAATCAGAATATTGCTGTGATAATATTAACGACTGGGTATTTGAAAAGACTGTTTGTGAAGCTGTTTTTTTTTTTTTTTACATAAACATGATGAGCGCTCTCTCTGTCAGCGGCAGTGCAAATATAGATTTGAATGTTCCGGTAAGACTTTTCAAAGGTTTAATAGACATGAGGAATCGTTGTCATTTACAAATGATCGCGTGGGGGTTTGAATCTCTATCATTTAAGGATTAAGCAGCTCCAGTATATTGGTTTGATCGCTTGTGTTACATAAAATACATCAATAAAAACTGATGCAGTAGCCTAGATTTAATTCAGCTGCTGTTCATGTCGCAGCTATTATTTTTCCGCCATGGGGTGAGAACATAATGATTACGAAAACGATTATTTATTTTTGATAATTATTATTTTATTTCAGTTAGTTTTTCAATAAAAGTTGTTAGTTTCGTTTCGTTCTAGTTTTTCATTTATTTTGACATTTTTATTTTATTTCAGTTTACGAAAATGTTTTTTGATCAATAGTTTTCGTCTTAGTTTTAGTTTTCGTTTACGAAAATGACCTTGGTTGGATGTAATAATGAACACAGCAGTCCTCATTTATGTTATGTTCAACAAAAACATACAAACAGAGCTTCGGGTGAATGCTAGTTTACTCAATGAACTTCAGCGGCAACAAACCAGAATACGGTACAACTGCAAAGCCTGCGCATCAGCATGACTTTACAACAGTATTACTACAACACATAATAACAATGAAGAACTGGTTAGCAACCACAACAATTAACTCCTGACATCTCAGCTGCTGAAGAGGCAGAGGATAACGTTACTTTCGTTTTTAAAAGGAAAGCACCGATCCCGATCTACATATGCGTCTATGTTTGTGTGAATCATTCCTGATGCAGCTTCACCCACAGCAGAAGTGAGTATAAGGGGTTTTTATGCATCTTTGCAAATGGCCTTTCTTAATAATGTGCTTGTTGGCAAGTTTCGCCGATATACACACCTAAACGTGGCTAAAGTAAACATTATAGCTCATAATCCCACAGCAGAGAGGGGCGGGACGAGCAGAGCTCATTAGCATTTAAAGGGACCATGCAATAAAATGAGCTGATATTTTGCAGAGCTGATTTTGACAAGGTAAAAGGGTGTTTTTTTACACTACTATTGAGAATTTTTAACCAAAGTATATTATAGAATTTTCATTAAGACCCTAAAGAATCATATGAACTTGTGGAAAATGGGCATCCGATGACCCCTTTAAAGATTAAAAAAATACCACTGGGTGTATTTTTTATCATTGTAGGGTGGTTGTGTACACAAACTGCCAACACACATTAAGTGAGTTTTGCATCCGATGACCCCTTTAAAAATAAAAATGTAAAAGTTTTGCGCAGCGATGCAATAGATTTGGTTCCCAAAGAACTTTTCACTAAACCATTTATCCCTTTTTATCTGTACTGTGTATATGTTGTTCAAGATGGACGTGGCTAAAATTTGATGCTTAGCGATGTGTGTTTAAGTTGGCCAGTGGAACTTTTGTGACGATGCTTCCAAAAGCAACTTCAGATCACTCAGCAGGGGTGAAAGTGCCTGAAGATCCATGATCTGGGATTGGTTGTACTTCTGGCTGGCGTTCTCTGCAGGGCAGGGGTGTGATCAGGACAAGCCCAATGGTCAGTGTACTTAGGCACGGTTTTATAAGGGAATGCTGTGGGATTTTAGACAGGGATCATTCTGAGAGTACACACCGTATCAACAGGGGATTTGATAGGGAGTCTCACACTCATTTTACGGGCTGCAGAAACTGAATCATACCATAAAAGACTGTGTGCATGTGAGCATAAGTGAGCGTGATGTACTGACCGGGTAGAGCTGGTGTCCTGCGTGAGAGTTAGGATCCATTAGCAAGGGTGCAGTGGGGGAAGAACAGTTGGCCCCATCAAAAGAGAATAGAGATGAACCTCTCCATTGGGACACATCAAGACCGACCACCCCAGCCTTCTGTTGAGAAGAAAAAAAAAAACAAGTATAAGAGTCATCTCTGGCTGCCATATGCCAATAGGATATTTACCAAAGCAGTTTATCTACACAACTGCCCCAGAAAGCATAGTTTACTTCTGTGTTCCAATCCCGGAAATGTCAAAAGGATCCATTGTTTATTGGTATATCTCTGTTGCACGGGGCAATCTCTTGTGTTTGCATAAAAGACAACGCAATCATGTTTTATTTTGATTTATATGCATGCACAAAGTCTATTTTGTAGCTGATGATCCTTGCAGTGGCATGCAGGTCTTAGGTATTTAAAAAACCTAAGTTGGAAGCATTAAAAGTATTGCATGGGAGATAAAATGAAAGATTAATGCCTATCATGTCTTATAAGCTTTCATAAACCTGCATCTGCCGCAAGCCGTATATAACTCGAATGCTCGTCTTGGGAAACAACAGTGGCTGAATTGGCACAGTTTCCTCTAAATGCTGAGACACATTTCCTGAAAGCAATACCACATTAATCAAAACTATAAACGCAAAGCCAAAACCACCAACTCAATATCGCAAACCTCAGACTAAATTAAACACTGTGTTAAAAAATGTTCAATTCAAACACAAACTATCAAATATACTAAACACAATTAGACTGAGATCTGTGTGAATGAAACGGTTACAGTGGTTTTTGGATACTGAAATGAATCAAGGTTGGTCAAGGAAATATGTATACATCTTGAATCTGCCATATCGTGTTTTTTAATATACATTTCTACAAGTGCATATACAATATCAAGAATTTCCTATGTTTACAAGTGTGTTTTTTGTTACTGAGTCTTAGTTTGTTGTGTATTGGCTATTGAGAAAACACAATAAACATGGCACCTCTTACCAAAAAGAAGTATATGAAGTGCACTATTTCAATACTCCTTGAGACTAAATAGACCCACTTTCCAGTATATAAAAGTATACTTTAAGTAGTTTACATCTATGTTTTCAGTTTGTACAGCAAGTATACTAAAAGTGAACTTATAGGTATACTGATAGTTTACTAATTAAATACTTTATGTATTTTTTAGTACACTTTGAAGTATAGTCTCAGTAAACTACTAGTTTAGTAGTTTTATACTGCATGTATACTCATTAAGTTTTCCTTAAGTGAACTTTACATCATACTTTAAGTATGCCACTATGTCTCTATTTCGGTATTAATTTCTATTTATTTTGTTATAGAAATATAGAAACATACAAAATATCAAAAGTAAAAACAGGGTATCGCTTGTAAAAAAAAAAAAAAAAAAATTATTCTAGCTTCATGCATTCTTTTTGTAAACACTTGACATTTTATTAAAAAAATATATATATATTTTGAATAAAAAGCGAAAAAGAAAAAAGACAAATTATGTTAATCAAAATGTAAATGGAGTTGATCAACACCCCAAAGCTTAATAATGATTATTACCTCTTCATGTGTCAACATTTTATTCCATAACGTTACACAGTTTTCCATATCTATGGTTTTGATGCTGTTTTATGTCTGATGATTGTGTTAGATTACATGTGGAAGCATCTGTTGTTTCGGTTTCTTCTTCACTTGTGTTTTAGAAATTCTGTCCAGAAGATGCGCAATAGCGCCCCTAGCGTCATTAAGTATATTTCTGATAAGTACATAAAAAGTAGACTGAAATTATCCTTTCCTATTTTTTTGTTTGAAAGAAGTATACTAATAGCACACTTAAATACACTTCTTTTTCGTAAGGGACAACCTAAAAACCTAATAAGTTTAAGCCAGATTCACAAATGGATTAACTGATCAAGAAGAGCAAAGTTTCTAGTGATGAAGACAGACAATGCTGACAAAGTGTCAGAGATATTTCGCTGAATCAGCAGGAAAGCGTCCAAACATTTACAATGTCTTCACACTGATTTTCCAGGGGATAAATTATGTCAAAAATAAACCCAAATGTTTCTCTTCATTGCACTTTGCTGACAGATTTAAAAAAGCCTCTCCAGTGGTCCGACAGATTTGCAGTGATTTATATGATGCGCTGTCCAATTCTGTCCCACTTACAGTCTTCAAAGCAGCACTATTTTGATCTCTGTGAAACACTGGACCAGTAAAAGTAACAGTTTTCCTTTCTTTTTCAGAAGCGTTTCCAGAAGAACATCTGTGTCTTCAGCACTAATCCAATAAGAGGAGCTTTTAAAGCAAAGCTGGAGTTCATCTGTCATTTCACGTACGGCTTATGAATAGATCAGAATCTATGTAGATATTACTGGGGAATGGCAAGAGGTCATGCACTCAGGATTTGTGCAAAACAAACTTTAAAACTACATGTACAAGTATTATTTTTGTTACAGTCTTTGATGAAGGTCAAGGTTGTGTGTGAGATAAAAAACACACAAACATGTTTCGTTTGGAGAGGATCAAAAATCACAAAATTAGTTTGTAAAACAAATTTCCCACACAGTCTGGTTCATTTTATTATGGCCTAGAACACACCATGACATATTTATTGTTTAATTGGATGCCTATTAGCTTCCTGGGGTCCACAAGTCAATCTAAAACATACAGTTGTACAATAGATAAAAAGACAAAAAAGAAAAACACTATACATCTCAGCATTAGCAGCACTTAAAATAAACGTCTACATATTTAGAAGCATATCTTCACATTTTCTTTAAAATACAACAGTCACTCTTTGGTATATTTATGGGAACCATATTCCAAGCAAAAGAACGTCGATAAAGTGCAGTATTTTTCATCAAAATAGTTTGTGGACTTGACTAACTTGAATTGAAAGCAACATTTTTTCTACTCTTTTTTTTGATCAATGGGACTAAAATTAAAACAGCAGATTTTATCTTTCATCATGTTAACAATAGGATTAAACACTAATTGTAAATCATTACTATACATGCCAGATCGTAAATTATTCACTTTATTAATGAAAAAAAGTGTTAAAATAATTAGCTATATCTAAGGGTTTAATGATAAACTGTCCTTCATTTTCCACACACCCTTGAAATTTATTTATTTATTGTCATTATTTCATTTAGTGTTTACCATTACCATCTGCACGTTTATTTCTTGTCTTATAATATTCCTTCTTTTTGATATAATGTTATTTTTATTACCTTGTTTCTTAACTTATGATGACAATTCTTTATTACGGTCATTTCCTAATTTCTGTGCAGCATCTTTTGCCTTGTTTCTTTGAAGCATTAAAGACCTCAGATCATCATCGAGTAATCTCTGCAAGCACTTGTATAGACGACAAAGGAGGTATTAGTGTAAAATTCATATGCACTTTGTTAAAAGGTTATCTTAAAGTAAAATATAGCGCAGTCCATCTCATGGAAATGTTTCATGCCAACTAATTTAATGCAAAGTCTAGTAAATGCGCTTCTTCAAAAGTATTTGACCCTGTTGCCATGTAGTGTTTCCAACAATGTTTCAGTTCTGATTGGGTCATGCAGACACCCACAAATTAGAATTGGTGATTTTAGCCAACTCTTGTCATTTTTGTGTGCTAACTGAGGAACACCAGAGCAGCTGTTCTAAAACAGTGTTTCACATAGTGTGCCATGGATTATTTTTTAACTAGTGATGTCAGAAGTACCTGTGCCTGGATACTCGAAAAAACTAATGATAACTGTTTTCAAACAGTTCTGTGTGCATTTGTGCTCTGAAGAGAGTCAAAGGTATCTATTTGTATTGTTTTTGCAGCACTGTAAATCAATCAAAGTCATATCTGCCCTTACAAAGTTTTAGTATTCTTTCAAACTAAAACAGGAAAGTATGCTTTCAGTCTACATTTTATGTACTTCTCAGAAATATACTTAAAATGACATTGAAGTATACTTGACATACTTAGAAAAAGTCTAAATATATTTGAGCTATTTCCTAAACACAAGCGAAGAAGAAACCGAAACAACAGATGCTTCCACATGTAATCTAACACAATCATCATACATTAAACAGCATCACAACCATCGATATGGAAAACTGTGTAACGTTATGGAATAAAATGTTGATGAAGAGGTAATAATGACTGACTCCATTTACATTTTGATTAACATGATTTGTCTTTTTTCCGCTTTTTGTTCAAAATGTTATTTATTTTTAGTTTATGAAACTTACCCACATTCAAGTGTTTATAAAAAAGAATGCATAAACTTAGAATAAAATGTTTTTGTTTACAAGCAAGTTTTTTCTTTTGATGTTTTGTATGTTCAGATATTCATTTAACAAAATATATACAAATTGATACCTAAATAGGGACATAGTAGTATACTTGAATGATGTATGATGTAAAGTTCACTTAAAGAAAGCGTATACATGCAGTATAAATCTACTAAACTAGTATTTTACTGAGACTATACTTCAAAGTGTACTAAAAATCCATAAAAAAGGATTTTCATGAGGTTTTCACTCAAATCAGTTTTTATGACTGTACAAAGTGTAAAGAGTGATTGCATAAATGCAAAATACAAATTAGTTGATAAATTATATAAAATATTTGAATAATTAATGAATGTGTGACAACAATAAATTGTAAACTGTATGTATTTTGACCGCACTACTACGACAATATATTTTTTCTGTTCTTACATTAAAAATGTGTAATGCAGATGTTTAACAAAAATTAAAAAAATGAAACTAGGTATAAACTGGACTTATAAAAATTATAAAACTTGAAACGAATAAAGCAATCCTCCTAAGAAACACCATCAGTCAAACATGGTGATGACAGCATTATATTCAGATTTACAAATACAAACAACTAGAAAGCTTGTTTGTATCAAGGGCAACATGGACAAAAACAAACTCAAACATCCTTGAGCAGAATCTGGTTTGGTCAGCCAAATATCTGCCTATAAACCAAGATTGATTTTCCTGCAGGAAAATGAATTTCCCATCCTTTAACACAGAAGGATTATTGGAAGCAAAACACAAAACTTTGCAGCTGTTTTAGGCTTTAATCAATAAACAAAAGCAGAAACACTCACTCTTTCTTAACTGGGAATGTCACTTTATTGCCTTTAAACCAGTGTGACTAAGCTCTGCAGACGATCCAGCACGTCTGGTCTTTAATCAGCCAAGAAGGACCCACATCACACCCCATAATCTCACTCTGCTGGCTCCCAGTTGTGGCCAGAATCAAATGCAAGGTTTTGATGCGGACTTTCAGGACAGCCGCTGGAACAGCAACTCTATACCTTCATATTGAGGCAAATAAACACTTTCCAAAACCTTCACGCTCTCCATTCCTCTCTGATGGAATGAGCTGCCAACCACTACCACCGCATCGAACAGCACTTAACCACCTCACACACTTAAAATAATGCACTTAAACACACACTGACACTTGCAAAAAGAAAACAAATCTCTGCATTTCTTCTTTCGCTTGCTTCTTAGTTGTCTAATAACCCTGGCATCGTATATTACAAATATTGTTGGCTCTTTGACAAAATACTTGTTCCTCCTCTTTTGTAAACAGCACCTGCAACATGCATAAATGTAAATGTGTTTTATCAAAAATTGTTATTGAAACATGACAATTTAAAAATCCATTGTTTTTTGTAATTCGGCCTTGAGTTTACTTTTAACTGAAACCCATTTTACAAAATAAGTGTTCTTTCTTGGCAACATACTATCTAAAACTGAATGAGTCATTACTTTATAGAATGTACAATAGAAAAAGATAGGGTCCTCTATGCAGAAATTCAATTGGAAGTCTGATTGAATTTGCTTTCCAGTGGGTGTAGGTTGGATGTGGATGGTGCCCCCATGGTAAAAATTCCAAAATACATGGCCTTTGGTTACTATGCAAGTTTGTTTTTCTCACAGAATAAAAAATGAATAAAAATATGGTAATTCTGAACTTTTTTTCTCACAAGTCGGACTTGCAATTCAGACTTTATCAAAATTGTAAGGTAAAAAAAAGTCACAATTACCCTTTATATTTTGTGTCAGAAATGAGCTTTCGTAGGTTCCACATGTGCAAGGGGAAAAAACTAACTAAAATGCACAGTCCATCACACATTCTTACTCTTCTCCTCTACCTCTTCTCCCTTTTTCTGACCAACTACTCCTCTCCCTCGTACAACTATTTCTCTTCCTCTCCCAGGCATTGTATGCATGAAACCAATTCACAGAGGTTTTTTAACTCTATTTTGATGTAATGGAAAGAGCTTCAACACCTATTTCTCCAACTGAGACTGGAATCTCATTTCATTGATCGGTTACTTAAAATATGCTTATCAGTTGTTACAATATTTTATATAGGGAGATTTTTTTCAATACTTCTGAGCTGCTGTTGTTGCAGAAGTAGAAGCTTTTTACTGTATTTAGGGTTTGGAACATTACGTCTTCATTTCTGACATGCTGTGTTTAAGCATTTGTCAATGAGACTACAAAGATCCATGATTTTGGTTTTGGGTAAGCTTGTATGAAAAGAAAATGTGTGCATTTTAGAAACATGGTAATTGACTACATATTGTGTGAAAACAACACAAATTGTGGTATGGTCACAACAGATGAATGTTGTGCCAATTGTGTTTAGAGTTTTGAAATTTACAGATTGGACAAAAGGACATTAGCAATTAAAAAACACATTTTGCATGATCCCTTTTTTTAAATTATTTGGTTAAAATAATGAACATTTTGCAGATTCTGCAAGGTGTTTGTAAACTTTTGACTTCATCTGTACAATGACAGCCTATTTTAGACCAATGTACATGATTAAACAAACATTTTATGGTCCTATGACTTTCATAGGTGAAGTAAACACACATAAATACATTTAGACCACGTAACTTAGTGATTGCTATCAGCATGTGAAAAGACGCCCAATCAGCACAACAACAAAAATGTTTTTGCAACAGCAAGCTAGCTTTGAAAAGCACAAGATCTCACCTTCCTTGCAAATCACTCTTACAGTTTTTTTTTTTTTTTAAATGATAACAAGCATTTACCAATACTTATTGAAAGCCAAAAACATTACTGAAAATAACTCAATATTGGCCAGATTTGTTTAAGGTCTTTTTTACTCTTTATTGATGTAATGGAAAGAGCTTCAACACCTGACTATTCCTCCAATGGAGCCTGGAATCAGCTATTTCTAAATATTTCATTGATCTGTTACTTAAAAATGCTGATCAGTTATTACAATATTTTACATATAGAGATTTTTTTCAATACTTTTGAGCTGTATACTGTATTTAAGGTTTGGAACATTAGGTCTTCATTTCTGACATGCTGTGTTTTAGCATTTGTAAATAAGACTAAAAAGATCCATGATTTTGGCCTGATTTGTTTAAGTTAAGACAAATTCTGAAAGTCACACAATGCTAGGGCAGACCATTCTTTTTCTTTCTCTGTCTGTGATTAGCTCAGTGACTCACCATGTCTTTGATACTGCCCAGTACAGCTGTGGTCATGATTCCACACACGAAAGCCAGCAGGTTGAGGGTGGTTAGGACCCAGAGAAGAACATACAGAGAGTGGACCTCCTGACAGCTTTGCACACCAACAAACTCATAGTAATTGTTCAGATATCCTCCACTGGAAAACATACCAAGCAGGCAAATTATTGTCATGATACTACATGCCCATGGTATGTCATATTACTAGATGTTCTAAAGAAAGAGTACAGTGAATTTGTACGTTTTCCCACTGACAAAGTAACGATCAGTCTATAATTTTAATGGTAAGTTTATTTTAACAGTGAAATACAGAAGAATAACAAATAAATCCAGAAAAATGCATTTCAAAAAAGTTATAAATTGATTTGCATTTTAATGAGTGAATATCAATCAGCAAGATTTCTGGCTCCCATGTGTCTTTTATACAAGTAACAAACTGAGATTAGGGGTATTCTCTAAAAGGAAGTGCTCCTAATCTCAGTTTGTTACCTGTACAAAAGACACCTGTCCACAGAAGCAATCAATCAATCAGATTCCAAACTCTCCACCATGGTCAAGACCAAAGAGCTGTCCAAGGATGTCAGGGACAAGATTGTAGACCTACACAAGGCTGGAATGGGCTACAAGACCATCACCAAGCAGCTTGGTGATAAGGTGACAACAGTTGGTGCGATTATTCCCAAATGGAAGAAACACAAAATAACGGTCAGTCTCCCTCTGTCTGGGGCTCCACGCAAGATCTCACCTCGTGGAGTTTCAATGATCATGAGAACGGTGAGGAATCAGGCCAGAACTACACGAGAGGATCTTGTCAATGATCTCAAGGCAGCTGGGTCCATAGTCACCAAGAAAACAATTGGTAACACACTACACAGTGAAGGACTGAAATCCTGCAGAAGCAAGGTCCCTCTGCTCAAGAAAACACATGTACAGCGCATCTGAAGTTTGCCAACGAACATCTGAATTATTCAGAGGAGAACTGGGTGAAAGTGTTGTGGTCAGATGAGACCAAAATCCAGCTCTTTGGCATTAACTCAACTCAACCGTGTTTGGAGGAGGAGGAATGCTGCCTATGACCCCAAGAACACCATCCCCACTGTCAAACATGGAGCTGGAAACATCATGCTTTGGGGGAAGAACCTAGGCTGAGAACCACCTTCCCTTAGGCAGGGCATTGAAAATGGGCAGTGGATGGGTATTCCAGCCTAATAAATGACCCAAAACACACAGCCAAGGCAACAAAGAAGTGGCTCAAAAAGAAGCACATGAAGGTCCCGGAGTAGAAAATCTGTGGAGGGAGCTGAAGGTTCGAGTTGCCAAATGTCAGCCTCAAAACTTTAATGGCTTAGAGAGGATCTGCAAAAAGGAGTGTGCAAACCTGGTGGACAACTGCAAGAAACATCTGACCTCTGTGATTGCCAACAAGGGTTTTGCCACCAAGTACTAAGTCATGTTTTGCAAAGGGATCAAATATCTTTTTCACTCATTAAAATGCAAATCAATTTATCATTTTTTGAAAGGCGCTTTTCAGGTGTTTTTTGTTGTTTTTCTGTCTCTCACTGTTCAAATAAACTACCATTAAAATTATAGACTGATCATTTCTTTGTCAGTGATAAAAAAATTTTTTTTCCTCACTGTAAGTGGATTCATCCCATAAATATAAGTAGTTGTATTAGATTTTTTTGCTTTTTAATGCCATGCATTGAACAAATAACTCTTTTTGCATTATTGTTAAGTGTTTCATTAAATTATCCCTTTCTGTCTTCACCAATATGTGAATTACTTACTTGGCACAATCATACAAATCACAACAGTAACACGTTCCACTACGGACTTTCATATTACAGGACTCCGTTAGTCCTTGACAGGGAACCTGCAAAACAATTCACTGTCTTTTAGAAATAAAAATTACATACAGTTTTGTGCACACCTTTTTATCCACATATCTCTTCTTTATTCAGTTTTCTTCACATTAAAATTGTTAATAATAACAACTTGAGATGCTAAATAACTGCATATAATAGTTCAGGGATCGCAACTCATCATAAAATTAGGACTTTTGTCCTTGTTGTTGAATTTAAGTGTGCATGTTGTATAAATATATACAAATATATTTTACACAGCTGACTTGACTCACTGAAGCGTAGTAGTTCTCATAGATGTAACTGTTTCCACTGGTGTAGAACTGACATCTTCCTGCTTTCATTGGACGCATATCCTGTTGGAGGGTAACAAAATTTGTCTTCACTTTGACTTTTTCCCTGGAACTGTGTTGAAACTAGGGATGCACCGATGTATCATCCAATAAAAGCAATTATCTGCACTATCAGCTATTGGCCGATTGTTTAAAAACAGCTGATGATCAGGGCCGAATATTTTCTGTCAAATCAAAAGCAGTGGAAAAGCAACTCGCATTAAGAAAATCTTCTTGTGTTGAATCCAGGTTAAAACAATATTAATGCAACATCATTAACGTTGGTTCTGAACCACCTGTAGTTAAAGTCAGGGTTGACAGGTATGTGAGCTATAACTAAAAGAGGGAGCTTATTTTTTGGCAATTGTGTATGTATATTAAAGTAAATCTGTCATGAAGACAAGTATTTATAAACTACCTTATGTGCATAGATAAAGTGTGTGTAAGGCTGGCCACAGGAACTTGGGGCCAAAAAAACAAATATTTTATGGTTACCGTACTTACAATGTTGAGTAGGATGAAAACACCATCAACCACAAGACAAAGGAAACTGGAAATTATACCAAAACTCAGGAAGATGATGGCTGCAATCAGCTGGACAGAAAAAGAAAAATGGATTACACATACACGTTTCCCCAAATACACCAAAATATGTAATATTAACAACCTAGAAATATATACTATGAAATGCATATTTTTCCTTTTCATTAAAAATACATAATGCAATAATAAAGAATAAAATATAAATGTGACCCTGGACCACGAAACCAGTCTTAAGTCGCTGGGGTATATTTGTAGCAATAGCCAAAAATACTTTGTATGGGTCAAAATTATTGATTTTTCTTTTATGCCAAAAATCATTATGAAATTAAGTAAAGTTCATGTTCCATGAAGATTTTTTGTAAAATTCCTACTGTACATACATCAAAATGTAATTTTTGATTAGTTATATGCATTGTTAAGAACTTAATTTGGACAACTTTAAAGGAGATTTTCTTAGTATTTTGATTTTTTTGCAACCTCAAATAGATGTATCTCGGCCAAATATTGTCCTGTCCTAACAAACCATACATCAATAGAAAGCTTATTTATTGAGCGTTCATATCATGTATACATCTCAGTTTTGTAAAATTTAACCTTATGACTGGTTTTGTAGTCCAGGGTCACAAATAATACACAATAAAAATATAATTTTATTGAACAATTTTATTAAAAAAAAATGACATTCCCTAAAGAATTACTGACCATACGCTAATTATTCAGTTGTAATATGGAGCACTCGCATTACTGTACCACAAGATATATATTATTGATCACAGTTATCTTAATTATGACAGTTCAAATATTGCAGTACATGAAACCGCTTCATTTGACATCAACTGTACTGTAGTAAATACCTTTCATAGCATATCCATATATGTGGACAATCAGGACATGAACAGAGTCTTTATCCAAAGTTACAAATTTTTATGTTATTGTCCTGGGGGCGCAACAAAAACTCATCTGGCTTTGAAACTAGCCATAAATTACATATAACGGAGTACATGGACTCAACCAAATGTCACAGTGTGTTTATTTTAACATGCAATATGAAATCCACAGGGACACATCTCTTCTCAGCTGATCAGAGACAGACTGCCAAGAGAAGCTGAACCCACCAACAGAGAGGAAGAAGTGAATACAGACTGTACTGTATATAAAGGTCATCGCAGAAACAGAGAGGAGAGTAACAGGAAGGAAGATAAAAGGACAAGGTCCACACTTAGGACACCTGGACCTGCTTCTTGTTCAGTTTAGTGAAATCTATGCCAGATGTAAAAATCACAGTTCAAAGATGGGAATGAGGAAGGCATATTTAAATGAAACACGACATACATGAGCATACATTCTTGTCTGAATAATAGTCTTGTGGTATGACTGTATGCTTTGTGTTCAATTGATTCTCCTGAGACAGAACTATATCTGTTTGTCTGACCAATGGCAGATGGGGGAACGTTCAGAAACAGCTTTAAATTACAATAGCATCTGTGGTGGAAATTATATGGTTACATCTTAGCAATAAAAAAGCCAAACTCCTTTTGTCTTGCTATGGATATTAATACATACAACCCCATTTAGAAGATGCTCACTTTTTAACAAATAAACAAATCACAGATATGACACAAAACAATTTTTGTTTAATTATTCAACACTCTGGTTATGCGAAACCTATCTCAAACAAATGAAATTAAAATAGTTGAATTAATGGATAATTATTTTCCATATCAAGTAGAGGTAAAAAAAAAAATTATGGAATCAGCTGGTAATTTGTATTTCTGAAACAAATATCTAAACATATCTAAAATGCTAATTAGCAATGGTGAATAAAAAGAAAAGCCATACTTAAGGAAAAGTACAGATATCTTACCAGAAAACAACTTTATAAGAAGCTGAAGTCACCGTTTAGAATGTTACTTCAGTAAAAGGCTTACTTAAGTACATTTAAGATTTAAAAAATACTTTTTGTACTTAAGTATTGAAAGTAAAAGTATAAGTAAATGCAATTTTTTTTCACAATTGCGAGTTTGTATCATCCATATCTGAGAAAAGAAAAAAAAAGTTGGAATTATGAGTTTATATTGCAACTTTATTTCTCACAATTGTGAATTTATATCACCCATTTCTGCGGGAAAAAAAGTCTAAATTATGAGTTTATATTGCTATTCTGACTTTATTTCTCACAATTGCAAGTTTATATCACCCAGTTCTAAAAACAAAAGTCAGAATTTAGTTTGTATCATGCAATTCTGGGAAAAAAAGTGCAAGATACAAACTCGTATTTGTGAGAAAAAAAGTCAGAATTGCGAGTTCTATCTCTGAGGAAAAAAAAACAATCAGAATTATGAGTTAATAAACTCTGAGTTTGCTCACAAAAACTTTTGTGATTGAAATAAAAAGGTAAAAGGGAGAAAACTAAATTTCAATGAAAATGCAAAAATGTTTTGAGGGAAAGGCAATATTTTTGTGAGATTTTTTTTTTCATATAATTACAAAATTAAGACAATTTTGACTAAGATCCTGACTTCTGACTATTTTGTAGCAAGTAACGAATATGCTTTAGGAAATGTATCGGAATAAAAGTGTATATTTTAATTAGGAAATGTAGTGGAGTAAAAGTAAAAGTAGGCTGAAAAATCAAAACTCAAGTGAAGTACATATACTCCCAAAAAATACTTAAGTACTGTAACAAAGTATCATTACACCAATGCTAATTAGTCTGCAGATAAGAGAGTGCTTAAAGACCTTAACAAGCTGTTGAACTTGACTAACTGTAAGGAAACATGTCCCCAACAAGAAAGCCATGAGTTGAAATGATGAAAAGGATTATAAAACTCCTTCAAGATGGAAATCCATCATAGAGTGTGGCAAAAGAAGTTGGATCTTCCCAGTCAGCTGTTTCTATTTGGTTTTAATTTGGTGTATAAACTAACTGGAAAGATTATAAAACGAAAACATACAGG
Source organism: Garra rufa (assembly GCF_049309525.1). Classification (NCBI taxonomy): domain Eukaryota; kingdom Metazoa; phylum Chordata; class Actinopteri; order Cypriniformes; family Cyprinidae; genus Garra; species Garra rufa. The sequence goes on along the minus strand of NC_133371.1, from coordinate 916,943 downwards.
CAGATCAAGGAAGAAATTAAAGAGTCAAGACAGAAATCGTAAACAATTTGCCTTGAAAATAGAAAATGCATGCACAATGAAACAAATGAAGAACTAATGTGGAAAGAGGAGTTTATGTGTGTGACATAACTGTAAGAAACTGGCTGAATCAAATGAGATTTACTGTACATATAGACAGGCCAAATGAAAACCAGCATCAACATATAAACATAATTAGTGTGGGCTAAAGAGAAGAAGTCATGGAGTGCTGATGATTGGATGAAAGTGATATTCAGTGATGAATCACAAATCTGCAATGGACAAGGAGAGGACTTTTGTCTTGTGCCGTTCTAATGAAATATAAAGATGACTGCCTGAAGAAAACTATCAAAATTTTCAACTCATTAATAACATGGGGTTGCATGTCAGGCAAAAGACCAGGGGAAATGACAATCCTTACATCAATGGTCAATTCACAGGTTTATACTGAAACTTTGGACACTTTTCTCATTCTATCAATAGGAAAGAAGTTTGGTCATGATCTTAGTATGATAATGCTAATGTTAAAGGGGTCATCGGATGCACATTTTCCACAAGTTCATATGATTCTTTAGGGTCTTAATGAAAAAGTCTATAATATACTTTGGTTAAAAATTCTCAATATTAGTGTAATAAAACGCCTTTTTACCTTGTCACAATCAGCTCTGCAAAAAATTAACTAATTTTATTTTTTATCCAAAAAATACTGTTAAGTGTTTATTTTATAGCACTTTATCTATTTGTGTCAATAGATTTTTATTACAGTACATATTTTCTCAAAATGAGTTTTTTCTCCTCCACTGAGCCATAATCTCCACTTTAGTAGCACTTACACACACCAAACTTTACATTTGTATTCCTGTCTACATCCTGAAGGTTTTTACAGAGGGATTTGTTCATATATGATTTGCTTGATTATATACATAACATTTTATTCCCCCCAAAAATGCAAAAATATGCATTCTGAAGTATGAAGAAATTCTGAAGTTAACATTTGACTCTAATATGTCAAAATACTAAACAAGAATTTTGAAACGGACTTCATCCAGTGTTTAGATTTTTGTATTAGAAATGCATTCAATTAGTGCTTGTTTCATTAAATAATGCTCATTTGCATATTTAAACCTAACATTTTTAAAAACTCATAATACAAAAAAACTTTTGTAATTATCAATATAATAAATCAACTGGGTAAATAAGGTGATCATTTTATTGCATGTTGCCTTTAAATGCAAATGAGCTCTGCTTGCCCCGCCCCTCCTTGATGTGGGACAATGAGCCGCAATGTTTACATTATTATGAAAGGCCATTTGCAAAGATGCATAAAAACCCTTATACTCACTTCTGCTGTGGGTGAATCTGCATCAGGAATGATTCACCCGAACATAGACGCATATGTAGATCGGGATCAGTGCTATCCTTTTAAAAACGAAAGTATTGTTATCCTCTGCATCTTCAGCGGCTCAGATTTTGGGAGTAAATGACGACTGCTATGTTCATTATTACATCCAACAACAGAACACCTCAATCGCTCAATTAGAGTCTTCCTCTGCACCTGAGTCACACAATGGTGATCGTATTCGGACTGTTTCAGCTCGATGAGGGCGGAGCTAAGGTAAGGTGCTCATGTCAATCAACAATCGTGGGAGGGGCCTCTGTCTGTGTTTCGCCACACCCACAAGAAGCTGAGAATGAGCTGATTTTAAAAAGGGGATATTACTTTTAAAGATTACAAAAATACCACTGGGTGGATTTTTATCATTGTAGGGTGATTGTGCACCCCATTTTCCATTAATTAAAAGAGTTAAATCTCATTTGTTTGAGGTATGTTTCACATAACCAGAATATTGAGCAAATAAACAAAAAATGTTTTTTGTGTCATATCAGTGATTCGTTTATTGCTATGAAGTAGTAAAAATTGGGTGAAACAATATCCAAGTGTGGTGATTCCATCATTTTTTGCCAGGGGTTGTAATTTGACAAATTGACCGTTTGATTGGAAAAGATGCACAGTAAAAAAAATTCTGCTCTCAAGTGACATTGATATCTTCACAAATCAGATGCACCAGATTTCTCACCAAAATGTGAAGGGTTACACTATTGTTGCAGGAAGAAGTGGAAATAATGCCACCGGCGTGAGAAGTTAATCGGCCGCCACTAAACCAAACTGCGTCAAAGAAATGCTTCGGATGACCTCTGAAAACATTTCTACCCTTTAACAACCACTAACGTCTGAGAAAACATCACATCCTTCTGAAAATGTCCATGTCCAAATGGTTTTGTTCTATGACCGCCTGAGATACTGAAGAATACACGCAATGCTATTGTCTCCCAAGAGGTTTAATTATCACAAGATTAGGCTTCAAATTCTAATTTTATTTGTCACATACACAGTCATACACAGCTATGATACGAAGTGAAATGCTTGCTTTAATGTCTGTGTGGCTTCAAATCTCTTTAGGGATATTTTTCATTTAGAGCTAACAGTGAATCGTATGCATTTAATTATGTGATTATAGATCTCCAAAACAAAGTTCGGCGCACGTTTTATTTGTGATTATCTAATATATCACATTTTATCAGCAACTATAAAAGAATGATTTTAGCATTTAAGTTGAAATAATTGTTTATTGGTGCCAGTACATTTACAGTGCCAATTTCTGAGCTTCAGTTATTTCAGCAAGTAGCACATGAAAACAAATCTCAAAAGCACAATTAAATTTGATGTGGCACATTAGCTTTTTTAGACCTCACACCATCTGTTTTTTATCAAATAATTGATCTGCCATTATCTTTGTTTGTTTGTTTGCCATTTATTTATTTTACACTAAAACATTATGACAAAAAAGTAATATTCCCTTTTCCAGTGTGGTTCAAATCCAACGAGTAAATTAGTAACTTTATTCATTTAAAGATATAAGATAATATGTGCACTGGTATATTTGTAGCAATAGCCAAAAATACATTGTATGGGTCAAAATTATACATTTTTATTTTATGCCGAAAATCATTCGGATAATAAGTAAAGATCATGTTCCAGGATTTCCTACCGTAAATATACCAAAACTTAATTTTTGTCTAGTAATATGCATTGCTAATAGTCAGCTGCAAATATGGTTTGACCCCAAAAAAATTCTAACAAAAGGTTTCTCAGTGGTTTACAGTAGTATCAGATGTACTTAAAAACATACTAAAAGTTTACCAAAGTTTGACTCCAAGAAAGGCCCCATTTTCAAAATGGCGGCCGTCAGGTCCTTAAAATGACCATTACTCCTCTGTATTCCTCCTAGACCAGGAATACTGGTGCCTGATACATGTTTTGGCCATGTAATATTTTAATTAGCATATTTGCATGATAGATACAGGTAAATTATAAAATTAAAATATAAATATCTAAATTAAAATGTCGTGGAAAAGTTCATTTATTTCAGTAATTCAACTCAAATTGTGAAGCTTGTGTATTAAAGGGGTCATCGGATGCCCATTTTCCACAAGTTCATATGATTCTTTAGGGTCTTAATGAAAAGTCTGTAATATACTTTGGTTAAAAATTCTCAATAGTAGTGTAAAAAACACCCTTTTACCTTGTCAAAATCAGCTCTGCAAAATATCAGCTCATTTTATCGCATGGGCCCTTTAAATGCAAATGAGCTCTGCTCGCCCCGCCCCTCTCTGCTGAGGGATTAGGATCTGTAATGTTTAGTTTAGCCATGTTTAGCTGCATTTAGCCGTGTTTATCGGCGAAACTTGTCAACGAGCACATTATTAAGATTCACACGAACAGAGACGCATATGTAGATCGGGATCGTCGCTTTCCTTTTAAAAACGAAAGTAACGTTGTCCTCTACCTCTTAAGCAGCTCAGATGTTGGGAGCAAATGACTACTGCTGTGTTCATTATTACATCCAACAACAGAACACCTCAATCGCTCAATTAGAGTCTTCCTCTGCCCCTGAGTCACACAATGGCGATCGGAGTCAGACTGTTTCAGCTCGGTGAGGGCAGGTCTAAGGTAAGGTGCTCATGTCAATCTACTATCGTGGGAGTGACCTCTGTTGGTGTTCCGTCACAACGACAAGAAGCTGAGAATGACCTGATTTTAAAAAGGGGATATTACTTTTAAAGATTAAAAAAATACCACTGTGGATTTTTATCATTGTAGGGTGGTTGTGTACACAAACTGCCAACACACATTAATGTTCAAACAACATGTAAAAGTTAGTTTTGCGTCCGATGACCCCTTTAAATAAATTCATTGCAAACAGACTGAAGTAGTTTAAGTCTTTGTTTCTTTTAATCGTTATGATTTGGCTCACATTTAACAAAAAAACACCAATTCACTATCTCAACAAATTAGAATATGCTGACTTGCAAATCAGCTAATCAACTCAAAACACCTGCAAAGGTTTTCTGAGTCTTCAAAATGGTCTCTTAGTTTGGTTCACTAGGCTACACAATCATGGGGAAGACTGTTGATCTGACAGTTGTCCAGAAGACAATCATTGACACCCTTCACAAGGAGGGTAAGCCACAATCATTCATTGCCAAAGAAGCTGGCCGTTCACAGAGTGCTGTATCCAAGCATGTTAACAGAAAGTTAAGTGGAAGGAAAAAGTGTGGAAGAAAAAGATACACAACCAACCGAGAGAACCGCAGCCTCGAGAGGCTTGTGAAGCAAAATCGATTCAAGAATTTGGGTGAACTTCACAAGGAATAGACTGGACTTGCGTCAAGGCATCAAGAGCCACCACACACAGAAGTGTCAAGGAATTTGGCTACAGTTGACATATTCCTCTTGTTAAGCCACTTCTGAACCACAGACAACGTCAGAGTCGTCTTACCTGGGCTAAGGAGAAGAAGAAATGAACTGTTGCCCAGTGGTCCAAAGTCCTCTTCTCAGATGAGAGTAAGGTCCTGGAGTCCGGAGGAAGGGTGGAGAAGCTCATAGCCCAAGTTGCTTGAAGTCCAGTGTTAAGTTTCCACAGTCTTGTGATGATTTGGGGTGCATTGTCATCTGCTGGTGTTGGTCCACTGTGTTACTGCACCAGTTTACCAAGAAATTTTAGAGCACTTCATGCTTTCTTCTGCTGACCAGCTTTTTAAAGATGCTGATTTCATTTTCCAACAGGATTTGGTACCTGTCCACACTGCCAAAAGCACCAAAAGTTGGTTAAATGACCATGGTGTTGGTGTGCTTGACTGGCCAGCAAACTCACCAGACCTGAACCCCATAGAGAATCTATGGGGTACTGTCAAGAGGAAAACGAGAAACAAGAGACCAAAAAATACAGATGAGCTGAAGGCCACTGTCAAAGAAACCTGGGCTTCCATACCACCTCAGCAGTGCCACAGACTGATCACCTCCATGCCACGCTGAATTGAGGCAGTAATTAAAGCAAAAGAAGTATTGAGTACATATACAGTAAATGGACATACTTTCCAGAAGGCCAACAATTCACTAAAAAGTTTTTTTTTTTTTTATTGGTCTTATGAAGTATTCTAATTTGTTGAGATAGTGAATTGGTGGGTTTTTGTTAAATATGAGGCAAATCATCACAATTAAAAGAACCAAAGACTTAAACTACTTCAGTCTGTGTGCAGTGAATTTATTTAATACACAAGTTTCACAATTTAAGTTGAATTACTGAAATGAATGAACTTTTCCACAACATTCTAATTTATTGAGATGGACCTGAAAGTGATTACAAGTACAATTATATATTAAAGCAACTTGAAATAAGTGACCATTTAGAGGGTTCACACACAGGCCTCTGTTCGGGCTAATTCAGAGTTTTTTTATGATCAAAGTTATACAGCTCCAATTTAAGGAACTTTTGGGTGCAGTAACTTTTACACTGAATGTCAAGTCTGTGTTTTAGAAGAAAAAAAAAAGCTGTATGTGTCCAAAAACATGTACTGAGTAGGAGTTACATGACATAGGCTAAATCGTTTACATCTCTGGTTCACCCCAAACAAAGATAAAACCTTACAGTAATCTCACAACATCATGTATTCCATAAGTATGTAATCATGTCTGTGCAATTTAGACGAGTCCAATGGATTCATAGACCCAGAAAACATTGGGTTAGACACCAAGATTACTTGGCTAGGTCAAATAATGAAGGAATTAGGATATTTTAAGGGTTTTCTGCCCATCTTGGACGCCATCTTGAAAATGACACCTTTCTAGTGGTCAAACTTTGGTAAACTTTTAGTATGTTATTAAGGGCACCTAATACTACAAAAAACAGCTGAGAAACCTTTTGTTAGAATTTTTTTGGGGTTAGGTGTTTTTTTTTCATATATGCAGCCGCCTATAAGAACTTAATTTGGACAACTTTAAAGGTGATTTTCTCAATTTTTTGACTTTTTTGCACCCTTAGATTCCAGATTTTCAAATAGTTGTATCTTGGCCAAATATTGTCCTATCCTAACAAACCATACATCGATGGAAAGCTTATTTTTATACTTATGACTGGTCCACATATAACAAATTTCTGATAATATTGTTTGTCAACCTATGACCTCTATAGTGTTAGACATGGTTGTTTCTTTAAAGCTGCACAAAACTGAATTGATCCGAGATTGAATTATATCACTCTTAGGCAACTAAAATAAAACAATTATGCAAACAGGGCCATGCATGCTTTTTACAAAATGAACAGTTGAATTTAAATAAATTAATTGTAAGGGAGATACTGCGAGCAAAAACGCTGTTATTTAATGCACCTGTCAAGTTTGATATTTAGGGCTTTTTGTTTTTTCATAAAGTGTTTTTTCAGACAAGAGGAAAGAAAACATCCAAAAAATACTGTTAAGTGTTTATTTTATAGCACTTTATCTATTTGTGTCAATAGATTTCTATTACAGTACATATGTTCTCAACATTTTTCTCCTCCACTGAGCCATAATCTCCACTTTAGTAGCACTTACACACACCAAACTTTACATTTTTATTCCTGTCTTTATCCTGAAGGTTTTTACAGAGGGATTTGTTCATGTATGATTTGCTTAATTATATACATAACATTTTATTCCCCACAAAAATGCGAAAATATGCATTCTGAAGTATGAAGAAATTCTGAAGTTAACATTTGACTCTATGTCAAAATACTAATCAAGAATTTAGAAACGGACTTCATCCAGTGTTTAGACTTTTGTATTAGAAATGCATTCAAATTAGTGCTTGTTTCATTAAATAATGCTCATTTGCATATTTAAACCTAACATTTTTAAAAACTCATAATACAAAAAAACGTTTGTAATTATCAATATAATAAATCAACTGGGTAAATAAGGTGATAACTGTTCATTTTTTTTGCACTATTCTTCTGCAGTGTCTCGCCTTAAAGAGAAACAAATGATGGGGACCGGGAGGACCATTCTGAAATAAATTTTAAAAAGTTAGAAGATCCAAAAATCTTATTGCTATCATTAGAATTTAAACAAATAATTTCGACAGCAACAGTATGACTTTTCTTCTATGAAACATGAAAGAAGATATTTTGATAAATGCCTCAATAGCAGTTAATAGTCACCACAACTGTTTAGTTACCAACATCTTTCAAAATATGCACTTTTGTGTTTCACAGAAAGAGAAAGTTGTGCATAAATGATGATTGACGTAAGAATGAATGTATCCTGTTAATGTCCTTCGTAAACTGCAGTCCCTCAACAGCTTGTCCAAAAAACACAAGAAACATTCTTGTGGAACATGAGCCTACAGCCTTTAAAATGACCAAACACACTCTCCCCGGGATAGCAAATGTTTTCTGGTTTATGAACTCTTTCTCACCAATATATTGGAATTACGAGCTATGAAGTTTCCATCTGCTGTGAAACATTCTTCATATTTGTCTGGACACTTTATGCTGTACAAAATGTTCTTTTTCTCATCACCTCACCCAGCATTTATGTTTGTCCTGTTTTCATAAACATGTAACAGACTGTATCTGGTTAGAGCCTTTTTATGTTCGTAGATATGCTCAGCATGCTACTGAAGCTGGACCGCGGTGAACACAGACCATTTTAATGGACCTTTGGCTGTCGTTTATAATTTTCCGGTCAATTCTCATGCCTTCTTTACCAAGAACACCTTAGCAATGCACTCATAACTGCACAGCAATGCCCTGGAATGGTGGCGCTGTGCATGCACTCACATTATCTACTTACTTTGTAGTACAGTGCATTGCAGAAGTATTCATCCATTTTGTTTTGTTGCAGCATTATGTTAAACTACTTTAATTTAGTTTTTCCCCCACATCAATTTACACTCCATACACCATAATAATGACAAAGCAAAAAACAGATTTGCAAATTTGACAAATGTATTAAAAATAAAACACTGAAATAAGCCAGAAATAACTCAGTCCATAGTTGAAGCACCTTTACAGCCTCAAGTCTTTTTTGGTATGATCTGACAAGCTTTGCACATCTGCATTTGGCAATTATCTGCCATTCTTTGCCTCACCTTTTCACCTCTCAAGCTCTGTCAGACATTTTCTAGAGTCCTAGTTGTTTCAATCGTCTTCCATTATGGAGAATGCTTCTGTCAACCTTCAATGCAGCAGATTTGTTTCTGAACTCTTCTCTAGATCATCGCCTTAACACAAGTCTGTCACTGAGCTCTACAGGCAGTTATCTTGGTTTTTGCTCTGATATGCATTTTCAGCTGTTAGACCTTTTGTGTGTGTCTTTCTAAATCAGACTCATTCAAATGAATTTGCCACAGTTTAACTCCACTCCAAGTGTAGGAACATCTAGAAGCAATATGAATGCTCCTGAGCTAAATTTCGAGTGTCCCAGAAAAGGGTATGAATACTTATGCAACGGGATATTTTCAGTTTTTTGTTTTTAATAAATTTGCACAAATGTTAAAAACCTATTTTTTGCTTTGCCATTATGGAGTAGGGAGTGTAGATTGATGCGGGAAAAAAGTAATATAAAGTAGTTTAACATGAGACAGCAACATAACAAAATGTGAAAAAAAAATGAAGCGTATGAATAATTTCGCAAGGCACTGTACATATCAACAGTGTTGGGGTAAAGCATTACAAGTAACACAAGTTCTGTTATAATATGACTTTTTTCAAGTAACCAGTGAAGTAACGCATTACTTTTTAATTGACAAAAAATATAGTTACTTTGTCAAATAAGTAACGCCAGTTACTTTTCCCTCCATTTATTGACTAAAAGCTCTTCTGTCCCTATGTTGAGAGAAATCATGAGTAAGATGTTACTTTAGTTCTAGAATAAATGTGAACATGCATTAATTCATCTCACTCACTAAACAAACAGATACAGTGTTCTTCAAAATGAATAAAAACACTGAAATTCAATGTAAACCTGCAATAATTAAATATGTTAAATAATACAAATATCCTTTATGTATTTAATCCCATTTTATTAACTGATGTCTTTGCTGCCGACCTTCGATGATCCAATTCATCCATATTAATAAGCCAAAAATACTCAAGATAATCTAACATTCGTTTTCTTTTTTATTGTAGAAAAGTTGTAATTTTTTCTTCTGTACAGGCGTCAATTTACTTTTCTCTAAGCCTGAAGCTTTTGGTGTAAAAAGACAAAAGTAACGTAACACATTAATTTCCATAAAAAGTAACTAAGTAACGTAATTAGTTACTTTTTTAGGGATTAACTCAATATTGTAATGCATTACTTTTAAAAGTAACCTTCCCCAACACCGAATAATAATATATAATAATAATAAATAATATTTCATTACAGTACTTAAGTATTCTTTGGGAGTATCTGTACTTCACTTGAGTTTTTATTTTTCAGCCTACTTTTACTCCGATACATTCCCCGAATCATATTCGTTACTTAATACAAAAAGTCAGAAGTCAGGATCTCAGTCAGAATTGCGAGATGTAAACTTACAACTGTGAAAAAAAATTATAATTTTGCAAAACTGTATGAAAAAACAATTCTCACTAAAGTATTGCGTTCTTTCTAGAAAGTGTTTGCTCACAAAAATGTTGCCTTTCCCTCAAAAAAATCTTGCATTTTCATTGAAATTTAGTTTTCTTTCTTTCACCTTTTTCTTTCCTTCATAAACGTTTTTGTGAGCAAACACTCATGATTCTGACTATTTATCTTGCAATTTTTAGGACATTCTGGCTTTTTCCCCCAGAATTGCGTGATACAAACTCAACTGTGACTTTTTTCTCTGAATTGGGTGATATAAACTTGCAATCGCAAGAAATAAAGTCAGAAATGTGAGATATAAACTTAGAATTCTGACTTATTTTTTCTCAGAAATTGATGGTATGAATTCACAATTGTGAGAAATAAAGTCAGAATTGCAATATAAACTCATAATTCTGACTTTTTTTTCATAAATAGATAATATAATCCCGTAATTGTGAGAAATAATTTTCCTTACAAATGCAAATTTGTATCTCACAATTCAGTTTTTTTAAATCTAAATTGGGCGATATAAACTCACAATTGTGAGAAATAAAGTCAGAATTGCAATATAAACTCATAATTCAGACTTTTTTTCTCAGAAATGGATGATATAAACTCACAATTGTGAGAAATAATTTCTCACAATTTAGAGTTTGTATCTCACAAATCTGATTTTTTCCTTACTATGCAAGTTTGTATCTCGCAATTCTGACCTTTTTCAGGATTTTTTTCCCCTTTTTTTCCCCAGAATTCTGTGATTCAAACTCAATTCTGACTTTTTCTCAGAATTGGGGCGATATAAACTTGCAATTGTGAGAAATAAACTCAGAATAGATATAACTCAGAATTCTTTCTTCTTTTTTTTCTCAGAAATTGATGATATAAACTTGCAATTGTGAGAAATAATTTTCCTCAGAGTTTGTAGCTCACAAATCTGACTTTTTTCCTTACAAATTGGGTGATATAAACTCACAATTGTGAGAAATAAAGTCAAAATTGCAATATAAACTCATAATTCTGACTTTTTTTTCATGAAATTCTGGCTTTTTTCCTAGATTTGTGTGATTCAAACTCAATTCTGACATTTTTTTTCTCAGAATTGGGTGATCTAAACTTTTCAGAGTTTATAAACAAAGTCAGAATTATGAGACATTCTGACATGAGAATTCTTGCAACTGTGAGAAATAATTTCTCTTTTACTCAAGTAATATTGTAAATGGTGACTTCAACTTCTGCCAAAGTCATTTTCTGGTATGATATCTGTTTTATTTAAGTGTGGCTTTCAGGTACTTTATACGCCACTTCATTTCAAGTTTTTTCCTGTGACCCCAGTAAATCCGCCAGTGATATAAAATGTAGTTTATGCTGGAGCCGAGTATAGACAGACTGACACCAGGGCCATAAATACTGGGCAGGACATCAGCTCATGCTGTGACTGCACTCACTTTAGTATAGTGACCCTTCAAATACACCGTTTCAAAAGTACAAGTTCTGGAAATAAAGCATGCCAAACACCAACCTGGAGCAAATCGTGGCTTGGAAATGCACTGTATCTGTTCCACACTTCACCTTTTTAATCTCTTTTAAGTAGGAAACGTAAAACTTCTATTAAAAGTGTTCATAGTGGAATCTATAGCCCAGCTAAACGCTTACAAAGATATAATGTTCTGGGTGGTAGCAAATGTACCATGGATTAAAATATGGGTGGTCTGCTTAATTTCCTGAACATCATTATTGCACTAAAGAAAGTTGTTTTCTGTTAATACTGAAATACACAAAATGTTTTGGTCAAGAATAAAATGGATTGTGTTACACTGCAAAACAATATACATCTGTGAATCATTAAAGGAGCCCATTATATCATGGTTATGCTCCATCAACAGCACCTCTGAAATGCTGATGATTACCACAGACAATAATTGTGTCCATCATTTTGTAAAAACAAGCAAAAACACGTACAATAATGGACAGATATGCGCTCATAACACATAACCATTCATCCTGCTGGTAAAGGGAAATGTGGAACATTTTTAGCACAAACTGTACCGTTTGTTTTATGGAAAATTTAATGAATGTCCTTAAACAAAATCCTTCAGAACGCCTTGCCTTGGTTTCCATTATAAGTGTGTTACTAACCTTTTGAAACAAAACAAACAAAAAAACACCTGTATTTGCATACAATAATATAAATGAAATAAAAGTCCACTTAAGCTTGTGTATTAATTTAATTTATCTTTTGTCATGCTTTAATGGACTTTTTTGACATTTTGACAAATTCTAACTGTAGTGTTTTTGATAGTACATAAAGTATATAAATGTAAACAGTTTTTACTCATTTGCAGCTCTAACAAGTTTGTAATTGGTTTTAGTTTGTATCTCACAAATCTAACTTTTTCTCAAATTTGGGTGATAACTAACAATTGTGTCAAATTGATAAACTCACAATTGTGAGAAATAAAGTCAGAATTGCATAATAATCTCATAATTCAGACATTTCTTTCTCAGAAATGAATGATAAAAACTAGCAATTGTGAGAAATTATTTTCCTCACAATTGAGTTTGTATCTCACAAATCAGATTTTTTTTTTTTTCAGGAAATTCTGGCTTTTCCCCCCAGAATTGTGTGATACAAACTCAATTCTGACTTTTTTTTCTCAGAATTGGGTGATATAAACTTGTCAGAGTTTATAAACAAAGTCAGAATTGTGAGACATAAACTCAGAATTCTGACTTCTTTTTTTTCTCAGAAATTGATTATATAAACTCGCAATTGTGAGAAATAATTTCTCTTTTACTCAAGTAATATTGTAAACGGGCAGTTCAACTTCTACCAAAGTCATTTTCTGGTAAGATATCTGTACTTTTACTTAAGTATGGCTTTCAGGTACTTTATACACCACTTCATATCAAGTCTTTCCTGTGAGAGGGCTGCACGATTGTGACAAAAATTATAATTGTCGATTATTCCCTTAAAACTGTAATTGCAATTATTAATTACAATTATCACAATTTACATTGATTGATGTTTTAAATAGCTTTATACCATAATATATTTGGTATAGACATATATATTACCATTTATATATATATATATATATATAAAAAAAAAAAACAAGCTGAAAACACTATTCCAGAAATACTTGTATTGCTTTTCTCATTGCCACAAAAGTCAATTATACATTGGTTTGGTTTCTTTAAATAAAAAAAGCTAAAATACGCAATATGCATGAGGATTTGTATCAATTTTATGTTGCGATTAATTGATGCTTTTATCACGGTATACAGTATTCTCATGATATTGAAATTTATTTGCAAAAAAGTGGTGTTATAATAAAGTATAACAGGTTTAATAACTACTTTCTTATAACAAAAATAACTGAACATTTACATACAATAAAGCAATAGAAAAAAATATATATAAAGTTAAAATATTACACAGATTAAAGTGCAAAAGAATTATAAAGACCAAGTATCACTTTACAGTAAGATGTCTTAGTTAATGCATTAATATTCACAATGAGCATTTGCTACAAAAGTTATTAATCTTTGTTAAAAAAAAAATAAAACTCTTAGTTCATGTTATCTCATTAAATAACACAGTTTTGTTAAATATTGCAATTACCTTAGATTAATGAATGCTTAGAAGAATTTTTCTTTGACAGTTTATGTTATGTGTTTAGCCTATTAAGTCTAAATATTCAAATATTTGGCGCTGTGATGAACACCACAGCAAATACACAAAACCTTTCAAAAACTAAAAGCTGTTTTGTTTACAGGGTTTTCAGGGTAACGCCTGCGTTGTGTTTAGCGCCACCTGCTGTCAGAGAATGAAAGTGCTCTTTCATCCATTGCGTCTCTCAAGTGCTCCGCCATGTGCTTCTCATTCATGCTTGTTTACATCAGAGGGAACACGCATCTTTGACGCAGCATACAGCGCTGTTGTGCATTGTGACCAGTTGATGGAAAAAGTTATCTTAAAATGCATTTATAATTCTTAATAATTTGTTATAAATAATTATTCTCAGTATTTTGATGTGCCCGCAATAACAATATCGATTCGCCTCTCACAACATGCTCTAAACATGCCTCTTAAGCATGCAGAATGATGAATCGAATTAATTGTGCAGCCCTATTCTGACGGCACCCATTCACTTCAGAGAATCCATTGGCGAGACAGTAATGCAATGCTACATTTCTCCAAATCTGTACAGATAAAGAAACAAACTCATCTACATCTTGGATGGCCTGAGTGCAAGCACATTTTTAGCAAATTTAGATTTTTGGCTGAACTATTCCTTTAACCCGTCAAGGTAGATCAATCTATATCAGTGATAATTATGTTGTACTTTCCGAGCTCACCGTTACGTCACTAATTCACACAGATTATGCAGCATCTTGGGCTGTTTTTAAGCAGCAATTGGAGCAACCTGAATTCACCTACATTACTGGAATCAATCAACAGACACCATGAGGAAAATGGTTTAATTACAACGCAAAAAAAGCTTGTGTGAGAGTTAGGTCTTGCAGTTAGGTTTAGTGATGGAAAATATCTTAAACTCATTGTAAAGACAATAAAAGTTAATGGAAAGTCCCCACCACAAACCAGATGTGTGTGTGCGCAAGTTTGATTATACTTGTGAGGGCCAAATGCCCTCACAAACATAAAGAAACATGTTAGAAACCCTACTGTGAGGACATTAAAGTGTCCACACGATTTGATAGGCTCATGAATCAGCTTATAAACCAAATTATGTTTTTTATTAAACTTACTAACAGGTTTGTGTGAGGGTCAGATTTAGAGGTAGCTTTGGTTTTTGTGTGGAATTGTGTGTGCTCTCAGACATATAGACAACCTTTATGACTTTTTCTGATTATAACTTTATGGGTTTTTGAAGTTTAATTTTTTTATGGTCAAGTGGTATGGAACTTTAATGCATTCATTCAGTCACTCAAAATGATCTTAAAACATCCTTTAACCGATCAGAGCCAATCATTCGGCAGAGCTGTGGAACAAAAACGGTTATCTTGTGTTTTTAAAAGCTTGTGCTTCACATATTTGCACGTTGGAAGCGTGAGATTCGAATGTTTTCTTAACCAGAGCCAAGAAAAAGGAAAATAAAACAAGGGTACATATTTTGTGAAGCATAACTAGAAATGACCATGGCAGGATGACAAGGTATCATGCTGAGCAGGATCATAAAACAGGAAGACACAACCCAAATGATGATGGAAGACTGAAAATGTTACATTGTGATATCTACCAGCTGCTTGCGGTTTTCCTCTAGGCATAGTCCAAGAACTCCCAAGAACGATCCAAACGCCAACTGCAATCAGCAGACAGACATGAATGTAAAAAGAGAAACAAATAATGCAAAATACTCTAGGGAGCATAAGCATGACCGTTCGAGCGCTGGAAATCATTATCTTGGTTTCAATACATTTCAAGCTAAATGATTTATGGCATTCACTCAAGCTTAAATGACAAGTAAATATGAAGGGGAAGTCTGAAAACCAAATATTGCAAGGATTATGAGATTACATCCTGTTGCAGAGTACATAATCCTCTCTTTCCTCAACATCCTGCTGATAGCTAATTGGAAGATCCAATCATTTTGGATGCAAAACTTCTTCATGAGATGTGACACACTGTAGCTGTACTTATAGTCCAAGTCTCCAACAGGATATCGACAGCAGTTGTGGAAAGTTTCACAGACCATTCAAGTTCACATATGGAAAAAGAGATGTTTTGGTAACACAGTATGCGGTTTACTTCTCACTGTCAGGCTGATTTCATCATCTTCTTTTTCCTGCTGTGAACCCATTGACAACATTTGACATTGTAGCAACAAGAAGCCTCTTGTTTATAATGTCTGAACAGCCTTGAGCTCACAGATGAAGTCACTAATGCAATTCATTCATTGGGAAAACGCACGTTTGAGTACTATTAAGATGCAACCACTGACTCTTCTAGGATTGGTTCGTAAAAAAAGGGGAGGAGGGTGATTTTTGACAATATTTTAAAAGTAAAGGTTCAAAAATGTTTTTTTTTTGCAGTGATGCCATAGAAGAACCATTTTTGATTCCCCAAAGAACCTTTCAGTGAACAGTTCCTAAAGGAACCATTTCAAAGAACATTTGAAAAATTTAAAGAACCTTTTTTAACTATAAAGAACTTTTTCTGCATTTGAAAGGTTCCATGGATGTTCAGGGTACTTCATGGATCCATTGATGTCAATAAAGAGCCTTTGTTTCCCTATCAGTCGGTCTCTTCAGCGTCTCGTTGAGACCGACAAATTGGGATCTCGCCTAGAGAGACCAATCTACTTTTTGTATATACAAACGAGCCAATGAATATTGGCATGCATGATTGCAGCCAGCTGCAGCTGATCACAGCGTGAGCATATAATGCGCAGCAGGTGCATTGCATAGACAAGCTTTCTCTTCGGAGCTGGACCAGTCTACCGAAGAAGAGTCATCGAAGCTGTTTTTTTCAAAAACCAACGTCTCTTTTTTCTTTTTGTGTTGGTGGCACGGCGCTTCAGCGGCGGTGGTCTTCCGTGTCGAGTGGAAGCACACAGCTGGTTTGCACCACCCACCTTCTGTGTTGCTGTGGCCATCTCCCCTGTGCGCTTCAGCACTAAAAGAGCAAATTCCCTAAAAGAGCGAATTTCAAAAGAGCTAAACGGGTGAACGTCTTTATAAAGACGAGGCATTTACATCATGCCTTTTTCCCCGTGTGTTTCTGGAAGCGGCCATTACCTGGCGCCGGGCGATGGCTATGATCGCTGCCTCACGTGCCTAGGTACTCAACACGCTGAGGCGGCGTTCTTGGATGAGTCATGCCCCCATTGCGGGAGGATGACCATCACGGAGTTGCGGACCAGACTCCGCTTCCTTCAAAGGCGCGGGGTTCCAGTCCCTCTGACCAGATCGAACGTTCCTCCCGGCAAATGCCGAGGGGGCGTGACGTCTGGAAGCAGGGGGCTGGCCGGTCTGACGGTAACGGTGAGGAATTGACGGTGAAGTTCCTCCTTCCACCGACGCTCCGCTGCCACTGGAGCTTCCGGGAGAGCGGGCTGGGCCTCCTCTAGGGGCATCGCCCGTTACTTTCGGGGCTCCCCCCAACGACCGGAATTCAGTCGTAGCTTGGAGGGAGAGCCAGACTTCTCTGGGGAGGATGACGGCACACTGTCGTCCGCTGGGCGGTCAGCTGTGCCGGATACCGACCCGGAGAAGATGGCTACGCTTGCCCGGGCCGCCGAGAGGGTAGGGCTTGAATGGAATCCTCCATCACGTCCCGAGCCCTCCCGGCTGGATGACTGGTATCTCAGGGTGGCCCGCGCTGGTTCTTAGCATCCCACCCCAGTGCCTTTCTTCCAGGAAGTGCATGAGGAGCTCACTTTGACGTGGAAGGCACCTTTTACTGCCCGAAACCGTTCGAGTGGGACCTCCTCCCTCACCACCCCTGATGGCAGACCAGCGCGGGGCTATACGGGCGTCCCGCCGGTGGAGCGTGCGGTCGCAATGCAACTGTGTCCGGGCGCCTCTTCCACTTGGCGGGGCAAGAACACGTCGCTCCCTTCCCCAGCAGTTCTCCGCCGCCAAGAAGCAGACTGAGGCCATCAGTCACATCCTGCCCCAGCGTGCAGCTGCTGCCTCCAACCAGCCGCCAGCGGCACCTCGGTCTGCTAGTCACCGAGGGCGGCCCTCGGCTTCCGCCTCCGCTCCACAGCAGCAGCCTTCACAACGCACCGTGGAGCCGGTTGCCGAGCAACCGTCCCCGGCCCGTCCATGCCCCCACAAAGACCAGTGGAAAGCGCAAGAGCAGGAGGCCCTGAGACGGGCGACCCAGAGATGGAGGATGCTGCTCTTCGGGAGATGGTGACCGCACCACTCCTTCCCCCGGAGGAGGGCCAGGCGGAGAATCTTTTGTTTGTTTTTTCCCCGCCCGAATACTCGACAAAAGAGCAAATTTCTCTATCTCTAACTGCGGGGAGCGCGCGGGTCATCCCTGCGCCTCACCCATCCTCCCCCTTGCCAGTGAGCGATGATGGGCGGTTCGAGAGTGTTGCAAGACGGACTACTCATGCACCATCGCCTCATGCGCAGGTAAGCGTCTCACACACACAACACACAGACGCTCTGACCCAATTCGGACCGGCAACGAGACGCCCGGGCGGGGTCCCTGCGCCCCACATAGCAGAGGATCTCTTTTCTCGGTATGGAACTGGACTCGGTCAGCCAGACAGCACGCCTCACACAGGAACGTGTTCAGTCGGTGTTGAACTGCCTGTATACGTTCAAGAGCAGGATGGCGGTCCCACTGAAACAGTTTCAGAGGCTCCTGGGGCATATGGCAGCAGCAGCGGCTGTTACACCGCTGGGGATGCTCCATATGAGACCGCTTCAACACTGGCTTCATGGCCGAGTCCCGGGGAGAGCGTGGCTACGCGGTTTCTTACCGGGTTCAAATAACACCGGCTTGCCGCCAAACCTTCTTCCCGTGGTCAGACCTCTCATTCCTACGGGCAGGAGTACCCATGGAACAGGTCTCCAGGCATGCTGTGATACACAGGGATGCCTCCACCACCGGTTGGGGAGCCACGTACGACGGACAGGCAGTTTCAGGGGTTTGGACGGGCCCCCAGCTAACTTGGCACATCAACTGCCTCAAGTTGCTTGCAGTACGTCTCGCCCTGCTCCGACTCAAGGGGCACCTACGAGGCAAGCACGTGCTGGTCCGTATGGACAACGTTGCGACTGTTGCGTACATCAACCGGCAAGGCGGTCTACACTCCCGTCGCATGTCGCAACTCGCCCGTCATCTCCTCCTGTGGAGTCAGAAGCATCTGAGGTTGCTTCATGCCATTCACATTCCCGGGTTGCTCAACCGTGCGGCCGACGCGCTCTCACGAGCTGTGCTTCAGCTGATTTGGAGATGCTTCGGTGAGGCTCAAGTAGATCTATTCCGCTCCCTGGAGACAGCCCACTGCCAGTTCTTCTTCTCCCTGACAGAGGGAACACTCGGCACGGACGCACTGGCATGCAGTACTCCCTTCAGAGACCAACTGGTGAGCCTGCCAGCGCTGCCCTCGGAGGAGGCAAACCCAGCTCTAGCTTTGCTTTGTCCCGTCCGAGCACTAAGATGCTACGTTGACCGGACACAAAGCTTCAGGACCTCAGACCAGCTCTTTGTGTGTCATGGAGGCAGGCAGAAGGGGAATGCCGTCTCCAAGCAGAGGTTGGCCCACTGGATAGTGGATGCCATTACCATGGCCTATCAGGTTCACGGTATACCCTGCCCCCTCAGGCTGAGAGCACACTCAACTAGGAGTGTTGCATCCTCCTGGACGTTGGCTCGTGGCACCTCGCTAAATGACATTTGTAGAGCGGCGGGCTGAGCAGCCCCTAACACATTCACAAGGTTTTATAGCCTTCGTGTAGACACAGTCTCCTCCTGTGTTCTCACCTCAAACGGGTAGAGGCACAGAGAGGCCTCGGGTCGGCTTGCTATATTGCTCCAGAGTAACCTGAGAGTAGCTCTGTCGAGTTTCTCCGCTGAGCTTGACAGCCGACGTAGCGGAACGTCAGGCGTCAGGCCCTCACTCGATGAATCCTTCAGAACCGGTAGAGGGCTAGGCTCTACGTAGAGACTTAACTGCATCTCTTACGATTTCCACACTGCGCCCTAGAGGCTGTGTGTTTCCCCGGTAGATCTTCTACCAGTATATGAGGGTTCAATCACCTCCAATCTTCCATATATCCTGAATTGAGTTATATGTGTATTGCTCCGAACCTCCTATTGGAAGGACGTGCTCCAGCTTCACTGAAATTGGTGGTGCTATGTTATATGGTGACTGGCTTTCCTTGATGCGAGCCCCTGGCCAAGCCAGTAACGGGACCCAGGAGGCCCGCTCAGGACACTGGAAGGGGCAGCAGCCACAGCGCTTTGTTAGGGATCCCAATTCGACGGTCTCGACGAGACGCCGAAGAGACCGACTGATAGGGAACGTCTCGGTTACGTATTGTAACCCTCGTTCCCTGAAGGAGGGAACGGAGACGTCTCGTCCCATCGCCGCGGCTCCTGTACCACCGCTGTACGGCCGGGCCAGTCCCGGCTCCTCAGCGAAACCTTGTCTATGCAATGCACCTGCTGCGCATTATATGCTCATGCTGTGATCAGCTGCAGCTGGCTGCAATCATGCATGCCAATATTCATTGGCTCGTTTGTATACACACGAAGTAGCTTGGTCTCTCTAGGCGAGATCCCAATTCGTCTGTCTCGACGAGACGTCTCCGTTCCCTCCTTCAGGGAATGAGGGTTACAATACGTAACCGAGACGTTTTAAGAGTGTAGGGCTGCTCGATTACGGCGAAAATCATAATTACAATTATTTTGGTCAATATTGTAATCACGATTATTTAACACGATTATAAGTGGGTCCAGAACTTTATATGATTGATTATTTAAAGACAGCAATGCAATAAAAAAAAGATACAAATGAGATACAAAGATTTTAATGTAATGTAATTAACTTTTCCGTGTTTTGTTCCATCTCTGAATGCATACACAGAAAAGGGCAAGTTCTCTTTCGTGCTTTTAAAAACACAAATAAATATTAATAAATCATTTCATTTTATCCCATTTTATGCAAGTCACGTTAGATGATTTTATTGATTTGCATGTGAAATTAGGCTTTTATAGAGGAGCAAAAACACAAAAAGGGAGCGGTATCGGGAGTAATAATCATTTTCTCAATTATTGTATTTTCATAATCGTTTAAAGCTGAAATCAAAACTGAATTTCGATTAATTGCACAGCCCTACATTATTTAATCATGTTGCTTTGAACCTGTATGACACACTTTCGACTAGTTTTTAAGTTTTATAAAGGATGCAATGTATAAAATAAAAGTGTATTATTTGAACCTGATTCTAGCAGTAGCCATTGATGAGAAACAGAGATGCAATGTGGCATGAAAGTACTTGGGAAGCTAATCTGTTGCATTGTGGGTGAGTTGCAGAGGTCTCTTCATTTGCCAGGAAACAGCAGTAGTAAGAACAGGTCTTGGCGAAAGTTCTCCTTAGTATGTGTTGTGCAAATGATAGACTCTTGGCTTTCTTTATGGGTGAGCTGGTTGAGTTATTGACTGAAATCATAAGGTCTTAACACGGTTGGAATGAAGTTGGAATGAACAACGGCATAGACATTGATAAATTCATCTTTAGATGATTGGGTGTAGTATGACCTGAAAGAACAATAGTAGGATTTTTTTAGAGTTGATGATGTTGCTAAGTACAAAGAGAATAAAAGAGGTCCGAGAGCTGAACCCTGTGGAACTCCAGTGGATAGTCTGGTGTGGAGAGGATCATTTTTATCTAGCAGAATCAAGTCAAAACAACAATGCACCATACTGACTTTCATTTTATGCAAAAAAAAAAAAAAAAAAACGACTTTCTGGTAAACAGCCAGGGAAGCCAGGACAACATATTTCAGCCACCAGAAACAACAGAGCCAGAGCTCCATTCACCAGACACATTATCCCTCTCTCCAGCATCTCCACTTCTAAGCTTCTCACAGAAAATGGAGGAACTGGTATATGCTGGAACCAGACTCTCCCACTCTTTTGCTGCAAGCCCCCAGTTACCAACTAAAAAACGGCGGGCACCACAACAACCAAAGCCTGTGGGCCCAGCTTGCCCTCCTCCTCCTGTGAGAGCTCTCCGGCCGCTGCCACAACGTCAGGGCCCAAACCCTCCTCTGTCTGATGTGAGTGAACCAAAAACAAATGATAACAGCTCTCAGTGATATGTGTCGGGTCCCCGCTACGATAGCAGCAACACTCAGGAATGTTTACAGAACAAGCGGGATCCAAGTGTGCCTGTAGTTTTCCCTATTTCTGTTTTAATATGTGATAGAAAGTCTAAAGCCTTCTCAAGTCGTACAGTTGACCCATCTAATCTGAGGCCTATTAGGCATCAAACTAAGATTGCTTTAGAGACAAAAAGTAATGTCATCAAGCTAGCCTTTTTAAAGGAACACTCCACTTTTTTTGGAAATAGGCTCATTCTCCAACTCCCCCCGAGTTAATAAGTTGAGTTTTACCATTTTGAAATCCATTCAGCTGTTCTCCTGTTCTGGCGATATCACGTTCAAAAATGACCAACGAGTTTTGATATTCGTCCTATTTAAAACTTGACTCTTCTGTAGTTATATCGTGTACTAAGACCGGTGGAAATGCAAAGCTTCAATTTTCTAGGCTGATAAGATTAGGAACTACACTCCCATTCCGGCGTAATAGTCAAGGAAGTTTGCTGCCGTAATAAGGCTGAAGCAGGAGCAGTAATACCACGCATCACATGTGCAAATGCTAAACTTGATGGGAACTCATTTCTGATAATACTCCGCCTGCTTCAGCCATATTACGGCAGCAAACTTCCTTGACTGTTATGCCGGAATGGAAGTGTAGTTCCTAATCTTATCAGCCTAGAAACTCGCAGCTTTGCATTTCCACGGGTCTTAGTACACGATATAACTACAGAAGAGTCAAGTTTTAAATACAACAAATATGGAAACTCGTTGGCCTTTTTTGAACGCGATGCTACTGGTCTAATAGGATTCAATGATCTATGCTAAGCTATGCTAAAAGTGATATCGCCAGAACAGGAGAATGGCTGAATGAATTTCAAAACGGTAAAAATCAACTTATTAACTCGGGGGGAGTTGGAGAATGAGCCCATTTCCAAAAAAAGTGGAGTGTTCCTTTAAACATTCGTGCACTAAAAAATAAATCACTTCTGATCAATGATTTTATAACCACAAACAACCTGGATTTTATGTTTCTAAATGAATCATGGCTAGAAGACAGCTGCAGCGCAACAGTCCTCAATGAAACAGCCCCTCCTAACTTTACTTTCATGAGTGTCTGCAGAGCTGTTAGGAGAGGTGGAGGTGTAGCTGCTCTTTTCAAAGATGTCTATCAATGCAAGCAAGTGTCATTTGGTCAGTACTTGTCTTTTGAATATCTAGGGATTGTGCTGAAAGGTGCTCCACACATTCTATTTATCATCATTTACAGGTCCCCAAAATTGAATCAGCCTTTGTTGAGGAGTTCACAGTTTGACTGTTTTGCTATTGCAGGGATTTTAATGTTCACATAGAAAATGCAGAAATCAAAACCACAAAAGAAATTATCATGGTTTTGAGCACTTTTTGCTAACATTGAGAGACTAACAAACCCCCCTAGTCAAATCCCTAGTGAACTGCTCTCCGACAGCAAG
This sequence comes from Garra rufa, assembly GCF_049309525.1. Classification (NCBI taxonomy): domain Eukaryota; kingdom Metazoa; phylum Chordata; class Actinopteri; order Cypriniformes; family Cyprinidae; genus Garra; species Garra rufa. The sequence continues at coordinate 893,714 of NC_133371.1, read as the reverse complement.
TGCAATGAGTTTGCTTCCTTCTTTTCTGAGAAGATCAATAATATCAGAAAGACAATTAGCTTACCCTCAAGTTATGCAGAGGACAGACAGATCCGACCGCAATTTCAAAAAGAAATCACTATGTCTGCTTTTGAAGCAATCGATAGCAACATTTTGGAAGAAAAAGTACAGCACCTAAAATCGTCAACCTGTTACCTTGACACACTTCCCACATCTTTTTTCAAAAGTGTGCTTAACTGTTTAGAAGCAGATCTCTTAGAAGTGGTGAACACCTCACTTCTTTCTGGGACGTTTTTCAAACTCCCTGAAAGCTGCAGTTGTTAAGCCCCTTCTGAAAAAGAGAAATCTTGATAACACCATATTGAGCAACTATAGACCAATATCAAATCTTCCTTTCATAGGCAAGATTATTGAAAAGGTTGTTTTTAATCAGCTGAACCACTACATAAACTCAAATGGAAATGGTCCAGATATCCAATCTGGTTTCAGACCACATCATAGCACAGAGACAGCACTCATAAAGATAATAAATGATATTTGCCTAAATTCTGATTCTGGCAAAATATCAGTGCTGGTATTACTAGATCTCAGTGCTGCGTTCGACACTGTCGATCATAACATTCTTCTAGACAAACTGGAAAACTGGGTCGGGCTTTCTGGGATGGTTCTCAAATGGTTCAGGTCATACTTAGAAGGGAGAGGCTATTATGTTAATATAGGAGAGCATAAGTCTAAGTGCACGTCCATGACATACGGAGTCCCACAAGGCTCAATTCTGGCGCCACTGTTGTTCAGCCTGTATAAGTCAAATAATGAGAAAGAACCAAATTGCATATCACAGCTATGCAGATGATACCCAGATTTACCTAGCCTTATCACCAAATGACTACAGCCCCATTGACTCCCTCTGCCAATGCATTGATGAAATTAACCGTTGGATGTGCCAAAACTTTCTTCAGATAAACAAGGAGAAAGCAGAAGTCATTGCATTTGGAAACAAAGATGAAGTTCATAAGGTAAATATGCGTACCTTGATGCTAGGGGTCAAAAAACAAAAAAATCAAGTCAAGAATCTGGGTGTGATTCTGGAGTCAGACCTCAGTTTCAGTAGCCATGTCAAAGCAGTAACTAAATCAGCATACTATCATCTCAAAAACATTGCAAGAATTAGATGTTTTGTTTCCCGTCAAGATTTGGAGAAACTTGTTCATGCCTTTATCACCAGCAGGGTGGACTATTGCAATGGTCTCCTCACTGGCCTTCCCAAGAAGACCATTAGACAGCTGCAGCTCATACAGAACGCTGCTGCCAGGATTCTGACTAGAACCAGAAAATCAGAGCATATCACACCAGTCCTCAGGTCCTTACACTGGCTTCCAGTTGTGTTTAGGATAGATTTTAAAGTACTTTTACTTGTTCATAAAGCACTCAATGGCCTAGGACCTACATACATTGCAGATATGCTCACTGAATATAAACCTAACAGACAACTCAGATCACTAGGATTGAGTCAGTTAGTAATATCAAGGGTTCACACAAAACAAGGGGAATCCGCTTTTAGCCATTATGCCACCCACAGTTGGAATCAGCTTCCAGAAGAGATCAGATGTGCTAATACATTAGCCACATTTAAATGCGGACTCAAAACTCATCTGTTCAGTTGTGCATTTATTGAATGAGCACTGTGCTGCGTCCGAACAGATTGCATTATTTTATGTATAATCATTTTTACTGTGTTAATTAATTTTAAATCAATTCTTAAATCATCTTAAATGTTCTTACATTTTCTGTTTTTATTGTTGTGATTATTATTTTAAATTTTTATGTTTTTTTTATGCTATTTTGATTTTAATTCCTTTAATGTACAGCACTTTGAATTGCCATTGTGTATGAAATGTGCTATATAAATAAACTTGCCTTGCCTTGGCAGAAGAGTAAAGGCGAAATCCAGTCATTTTGGAAGATTTTCCCATGCAGAGTTTGCAACAGATTCAAGTTAAACATACAGATTTGCCACAGTAGCTGTGTTTCCATTACAGATTTGCGCAAAACTTTGGCGATATTTTATAAATGTCGATTAAAAAGTATTTCAAAATTACAGCGTTTCCATTAACCGATGTTATGCGAAGGAAACGTATTATGCGATAAGTCATGGCAATGGATTTTAGTGGGATTTTGGCTATATTTACTTGAATGTGTAAATGCAAAAAAAAAAAAAAATGTTTCCATTGCCGTTTTGCGAAATATTCCTTTTTCGAATTGCCTGAAAAACCACCTCATGCAAGCGTAAAAACTTTGCAATAAATGGGAGTTTTTGTGCAATTTACGCATTTCCATTAGGTGTATTTTCAATGCGCAATTTCAATTTGCGCAATTTAAAGTGTGATGGAAACGCGCCTATAGACCAATAGGAAGCGGCTTGGTTTAAAAGTAACTTCTTTGTGAGCTGTGATTTATTAATTGCTGTTCTATTGACAAAATATAATGGCCACAAATTTTTTACAGTAATGTGGTATGTGACAAAATGACAATTTTCATACTCATAGAATAAGAGATTAAAATGTAGAAGAACCTTTTTTGTCTGAATGGTTCCATAAAGAACCTTTCTGTTTCACAAAAGGTTCTTTGTGGAAAAAAGGCTCTTCAGATTAAGAGAGAGATGGTTCTTTAAAGAACCTTTGACTGGTTCTTTGTGGAACCAAAAATGGTTTTTCAATGGCATTGCTTATAAACCCTTCAAAGCACCTTTATTTTTAAGAGTGTATGTGTTAAATTTGATTCTATAAATGAAGGAAATCAGTGTGTGGGCCGATAATCACATGTCAAAGACCAAAAAAAATTACAAACATGTACACAAATCAATTTGTTTGATTTATTGCATTTAATGTAAGACATAATTTCTTTGGTAATAACCGTAATTATATCATCTTTAAGCACAGGCTAAATCACGAATCTGTCTAGAAAAGAGCTGAGCTGATGAGATCCAAGATGACTTAATCCAAAACAGTATTTATAAATTGCATTTCAGATAAAACTTAGATTCTCCTGCCATTCCAGAGTGTGTGGTTTTCTCATGAAAATTAGTCTTGGAAAGGTTCGGTTGGTCTCTGTCTATTTTGGCAACATCCATGAGTTTTAAATAGAGTCAGAGCAGTGGATTTGGATTGGGTTGCTGAGGGAATTACTGCTGCAACAAAATTTGTGTTCTTTTTGACAGACGATCAGTTTCAAATTACTATTCTTTTATCAGATTTTGGTTCGACTGAATGAGACATACATAGTACACTTTGATCTCGCTGGATGGAATGGAATCTACATTGAGACCAGAATAAACTAGAGCTCCCCAAGGGATGCACAAAAAGATTGAGAATGTCAACAGGTCTCATAGTTCGACAGAACACCAAAGAAAACAAATACAAACAGGAAACAAAAAACGAACAAACCAACAAATCAATATTTCTATTTTAACATTTTTTCCACCAAATACGAATCAAAACGTGATTATGCCACTTACAATAATTCCTGACATGTATCCTGTGATGCTGACGCTCTCAGTGCGTGTGCTGGTGTAGATACCCATCACTACAATGAGCAAAGACAGACATAACATGCCTGAAACCAGCCACTGAGCCTTTCTTCTCCTCATCCTCACTGCATCTACCAGACAGAGAGAGTTTTGGAGGAAACTCATTTAAAATGATTGCAAATCAATAACATAAACAGTTTATATCTGCTTAAACACATCGTACAGGTGTTCTCCCTTGACCAAGTAGCCTGACAAACTCAGTTTACATATGAAATCATCCTCTGCCCGTGAGAAACAATTCTTGGCTTTTTCTGGATTTCTAGACTGAATTTTGGACGGTGATATCTCATCACCTCCACTCCAATTGTTTATGATTCAAATGATTATGACACATATGACATGCATTGTTGGCGGTAACGCATTAGAAGTAATGCAAGTTACGTAATAATATTACTTTTTCCAAGTTACTAGTAAAGTAACGCATTCATTTTTAATTGACAAGAAAATATCTGAGTTACTTGTAACTTTTCCCCATTTATTGATTAAAAGCTCTCCTGTCCCCATGTTGAGAGAAATTGTGAGTAAGATGTTACTTTAGTTCTAGAATAAATGAACATGCATTAATTCATCTCACCCACTAAACAGATACAGTGTTCTTCAAAATGAATAAAAACAGTGAAATTCAACGCAAACCTGCAATAATTAATAATGTTAAATAATACAAATAACCTTTATGTATTTAATCCCATTTTATTAACCGATGTCTTTGCTGCCGACCTTCGATGATCCAATTCATCCATACTAATAAGCAAAAATGACTCAAGATAATTTAACATTCGTTTTCTTATCTTTTTTATTGCTGAAGAGTTGACATCTTTTCTTCTGCGGTCTACTGTACAGACGTCAATTTACTTTTCTCTAAGCCTGAGGCTTTTGGTGTAAAAAGGCTTTTATATTTGCCAAAAATAGAACTTTTTATATTAAAAACAAACAAGCAAGCCTTGCCCAGATTTAAAAAGTAACACAAAAGTAACGTAACGCATTACTTTCCATAAAAAGTAACTAAGTAACATAATTAGTTACTTTTTTAGGGAGCAACTCAATATTGTAACGCATTGCTTTTAAAAGTAACTTTCCCCAACACTGATGACATGCATTACCTAGCTTTATAACTCATGCCATTTTTAAATAATGAATCATTTTTGTCAAATTAGGTCTCGCTTTATCTACTTTATTAATTTAAAATGTATTAAATGCACCTTTTACATCCTAAAAAGACATAGTTGAAGCTTGGTCATATCCACTATGAGGATGTCAGACATATGAAAACATTTTAAAAAGTGACAAAAAATGTTAACGAGGTGTATATTTGATTGTCTACTGATATTTAAAAGAGAAGCAATCATTAAAATCCACTTTAATGTCCCACTGACATTACCTGAACCCATTCAGTAATATACACATTCTGTTTATCAAATGTAAGATTATAAAAGAGAAAGACATACTTTATTTGCACGCAAAAATTTGACCATTTTATTTCTTGCATTTATAATATTTTAAATTCAAAAACACTTTCTAATCTACTGATTTTAAGATTTTCTCACGCTTAAATGGAATATATTTTTGACATTTCATTGAAACCCATTACACTTACCTGCAGCAGTGTGAGGAGGAGCGGGGTCGCGTCGGGTCGTTTCCTGTGCGTTTGTCATTTCTCCCAGTTAATGTTTATAATCCAACCGATCTCACTCACTGTGTAAATCCAGACTGTGCGCGCCACCGAGACTGCTGAAGCTTTTATACACGTGCCCGCGCTCTCCGGGGAATTCAGGGTCGTAAAATTAGTGCCTGAATACAATGCACAGCTCAACTGGAACTCATATAACCTGGTAGTGTTACGTGATATTTTTTTAGAGTTTGAGGCAGTCTTTTCTGACTATTTTGATTATTTGACTTATTGGTTTGTAATGTTTTTACAGAAATTGGATCAAGCAGATTACTAACGGCAAAATATAGCGTAATTTAGATTATTTGTGGGCTAGTTATACTTAAATTAATGTTTTTTTAGAGTAGATTTATATTTAATTTTTTTGTAAAGACATAAACGTTTAAAGTGTTTACTATAAAAAAAGCTATAGAATAGTAAGATTATTGTAGCCTACTTAGTTGTTAAAAACATTTGACCCTTCTGTGACAACAAAAGCCATTAATAAGCCTACTATATTTCTGCCATATTATCAGTAAAACAATAAAGCATAAAACAGTTAACAGTGGCCAAAAATAACACTGAGCTGGTCAACATATACTACGTTTAATTTTAAATACAATTACAACGCGTAAATTGCTATAATTCTCAAATATATATATCATTATATATATACACTACCGGTCAAAAGTTTGGGGTCAGTAAATTTTTCTTCTTCTTCTTTTTTTGTTGAAAGAATTTAGGCTAATACTTTTATTCACCAAGGGTGTGTTAAATTGATAAAAAGTGATAGCAAATACTTACATTGTTAGAAAATATTTACATTTGGAATAAATGCTGTTCTTTTGAGCTTTTTATTCATCAAAGAATCCTGAAAAAATATCACAAATACTTTGCAGGGCAACTATTGCAATATATAATCCAATATAGATCCAATATAGATCATTCTAATAATAAATCAGTATATTAGAATGATTCCTGAAGGGTCATGTGACACTTAAGACTGAAGTAATGGCTGATGAAAATTCAGCTTTGCATCACAGGAATAAATTAAATTTTAAAGTATATTACAATAGAAACCATTATTTTATATTGTAATAACATTTCGCAATATTACAGTTTTTTTTCTATATTTTTGATTAAATAAATGCAGCACTGATGAGTATAAAAGACTTTCTTTAAAAACATTACAACTCTTACTGACCCCAAACTTTTTTGACCAGTAGTGTATAAAAAAGCCCTTTTAGACTTATTCTCTATTAATTTACTTACTTGCTTGTTTTCTAAAAAAAATAAAATAAAATAACTAACTAACACTAGCGTCTCTGTTCTTGTTGCATTCTATCTCTATTAATTTACATACTGCTTGTTTTTCTTTAAAAAAAATAACACTAGCTTGCTTTTTCTTTTTATTTATTATATAATTTAAAAATATGTGAATTGATACGTGAGCTGCATTAGGCTAAATGAGACGTGTCATAGCACTTGCATGTTATTGCTCTTTTGTTGTTTTTGATTGCTTCCATTGTCCGCTTTTGTAAATCACTTTGGATAAAAGCGTCGGCTAAATGTCTAAATGTAAATATAAATAATTCAGATGTGACAACATGCCAAGATTGCTGTGGTTTTATTATAAATTCTGTTTTAGCATGCATATAACAACCAATATGTGTCTGTTCTTAATGTTTAAATGAGGTTTAAACGGTTTTCTGTTATATCGTAAATAACAGAGATTTCAATAGATATAATCTTTGAACTCTTTCCAGTTTTTAAGTATCGTTGGGAAACTCAGCTATGTGATGTTGTAATACTGATTTGTATCAATTTTCTAGTCCACAGAACATGTAAACGGTAATTAATGGGAGGAGGCTCAGATGTTCTTTCCTTTTTGTGACTTAAAACAATCAAACCTATACTTTTAAAAATAAAGGTGCTTTATGATTCCATAGAAGAACCTTTTTTGTCTAAATGGTTCCATAAAGAACCTTTAACATCTGAAGAACCTTTCTGTTTCACAAAAAGTTCTTTGTGGTGAAAGAAGGTTCTTCAGATTATAAAAAGGTAAGAAAGAGATGATTCTTTAAAGAACCTTTGACTGAATGGTTCTTTGTGGAACCAAAAATGGTTATTCTATCTGAAGAACCTTTTAAAGCACCTTTATTTTTAAGAGTGTACTTCAGTCGTTTGAAAAGTGGATACAGGATTCTTCTAAAATAATTTTGTCTTAATGTGTGAATAATTGCATCCAAAATGGGTGCTATAAAAATAACAACACTGAAGGTGTTTTACCGTTTTCTGGCCTTTCTGAATTAGTTGAAGTGTTAAGTGTGCAGCAGATGCTTTTCTAGCTGGGATTCATTTAGAAGTCACATTCTTGCCAGGCTGTAAATTATTTCTGCTGTTCAACGCTCTCTTCTTCTATAGATAGCAGGTGGATCTAGTCAGCAGTGAAAAATTACCTTGTATTGTGATAAAAGCTTAGATTCTGTATGTAATTAGACCTTTAAATTCAGTCCGCTGCCTATATCTCTTTCATCTTTGTCCTCATATGTTATATTTTATTAATCTCTTCTGCGTACTGCAGAGTGTTCAAACTTACACAGCGATAGATGATATATTTGATAGGTGTGAGGAGCTTGGCGGGTGATGTTTTTCCTTTGTCTGTAGCTAGAATCTCTGGAACTCAAAGTGACGGTCAGGATTGATCCATCTGGGTTCCCTGACATGAGACAGGAAAAAGACTTCTTTTAAAACATGTATCTCCCTTGATTTTTATGGTATCGGTGGTTGTGGTTTCTATAAATGTGGCTGCATTAAAAGCAGCTTATGGCAGTAATCAAGATGGACACATTGCATGTTTTCCTCTGCATTTGGCAGAAGCAGGTTTTAAAAAACTGCATCTCAGATTTTAACAAGGCCAGTAAACTCAGTTCTAATGACACTGAGGATGCTTGAAACTATTTTTCCATTAACATCTTTAACTGATTTTCCCTTCAATTTGCTACATGATAAAGTGGTTATGAAACCAACATGTTATCCTTGAACTGTATAAAGTAATGTCAAGTTATGCAAGTAAAGAGTGCTGTAGTTACAACCTTTCCAAAACCAGGGTAAAATGTTGATATTTCTATCTGGAAATGTCACAAACTGGGCTAGAACTCAGGTCACTGGTGTGGTGGTTTAGAGATCTACCACTGAGCCACAGGAGTAATAACATTGGACCTGAAGGAAACACTCGAGGCAGTATCCCAAGGAATGTAGATTCATTTAAAAAATAGTCTTTGAAATAAATTATCTAACAGAAGTTCTTCTTACGGTAATAACAGTATAAACCATGGAAAAACCAACAAAAAAATCCAGAAAAACACATTTAAAAAATATTATTTGCATTTTAATGAGTAAAATAAATATTTGACTTCTTCGCAAAACATGACTTTGTACTTGGTAGCAAAACCCTTGTTGGCAGTCACAGAGGTCAGACGGTTTTTGTTGTTGGCCACCAGGTTTGCACACATCTCAGGAGGGATTTTGTCCCACTCTTCTTTGCAGATCCTCTCTAAGTCATTAGGTTTCGAGGCTAATGTTTGGCAACTCGAACCTCCAGCTCCCTCCACACACAGCGTTTCTATGGGATTAAGGTCTGGAGACTGGCTAGGCCACTCCAGGACCTTAATCTGCTTCTTCTTGAGCCACTTCTTTGTTGCCTTGGCCACGTGTTTTGGGTCATACCCATCCACGACCCATTTTCAGTGCCCTGGCTGGCTTCAATGCCCTGGCCTTGACGGTACATAGCCCCATCCATCGTTCCTTTGATGCGGTGCAGTTGTCCTGTCCCTTTAGCAGAAAAAACACCCCCAAAGCATAATGTTTCCAGCTCCATGTTTGACGGTGGGGATGGTGTTCTTGGGCTCATAGGCAGCATTCCTCCTCCTCCAAACACGGCGAGTTGAGTTGATGCCAAAGAGCTGGATTTTGGTCTCATCTGACCACAACACTTTCACCCAGTTCTCCTCTGAATCATTCAGATGTTGATTGGCAAACTTCAGACAGGCTGTACATGTGCTTTCTTGAGCAGGGGGACCTTGCTGCTGCAGGATTTCAGTCCTTCACGGCATAGTGTGTTACCAGTTGTTTTCTTGGTGACTATGGTCCCAGCTGCCTTGAGATCATTGACAAGATCCTCTCGTGTAGTTCTGGGCTGATTCCTCAGCGTTCTCATGATCATTGAAACTCCACGAGGTGAGATCTTGCATGGAGCTCCAGACCGAGGGAGACTGACAGTTATTTTGTGTTTCTTCCATTTGGAAATAATCGTACCAACTGTTGTCACCTTCTCACCAAGCTGCTTGACGATGGTCTTGAAGTGCATTCCAGCCTTGTGTAGGTCTACAATCTTGTCCCTGAAATCCTTGGACAGCTCTTTGGTCTTGGCCATGGTGGAGAGTTTGGAATCTGATTGATTGATTGCTTCTGTGGACAGGTGTCTTTTATACAGGTAACAAGCTGAGATTAGGAGCACTTCCTTTAAGAGAGTGCTCCTAATTTCAGCTCGTAGAAAAGACACCTAGGAGCCAGAAATCTTGCTGATTGATACAGGATCAAATACTTATTTCACAAATCAATTTATAACTTTTTTGAAATGCGTTTTTCTGAATTTTTTTATTGTTATTCTGTCGCTCACTGGTAAAATAAACCTACCTTTACAATTATAGACTGATCATTTCTTTGTCAGTGAGCAAATTTACAAAATCAGCAGGGATCAAATATTTTTTTTCCTCACTGTATACCCTAATGTTTGTTAATAGGAAATTCTAGTTTTTACAGTACTGTTTCAGTGTCTATTATGGAATTCACATTTTTTACCCAAACTATAAAAACTTCAAATTCCACCATACATAGCATGAATTAGGTTTGATTATATTTTTACGGCTATAATATAGCCTTAGTAATACATAATGTGATTATTTATACAGAATCAATCAAAGAAATAACAGAACATGGCTATATATAACAAAAATAATGATCAGCTATGTAAATATTCCCATATTACCCCCGTGCTTGAAGACCCATTTAAACGTAGAAATGGTCAGAAAAAATAGGATATTATAAACATGTTGTCAACAAGTTGTGGCTTTTATATTATTACTGTACGCCAAAGTGAAATTTTCTGAAAACAATGGCCACTATTACAGTAATGGCGGATGTATAAACTTGGTCTAAAATAGTCCTCAGATTAACTCTCAGACACAATCTTAAGTTTCATTAGGCTGTGTCAAAAATAATGAATCTATGAAGGTTACACTTGGCCTTTCTTAAAACTCAATATTGAAAATTTGGAGTGAAGACCATATCATTTAACACAGCATTCTGCATTTGTCTTCCATGACGCATATTCATATGCTTCAAATTTGTGAAATATATATTTTTTTCCTTGAAAGCATCCACCCTAATACCATACAGACACAAACCCGTACACTCAATTCCTGAAAACTTATCTGACTTACCAGGGAAGATAGATCCTCCCTTACAAGGTCAAGGGCAAAATGCTCAAGAGCATGAAACACTTCACAAACAAGCACCAAAGTGCTCTATAAACAAGATCTGTCTTGTTCATTTTCTCTCTATTGCTCTGTCTGGTTGTTGGTGTGAGATCCTCCTCAGTCCTGTGAACATCTTAGCTTCATAATCTTCTTTATAACATCTGTCATGAGGGGAGGACCTTCGGTGTACAGAAAGCAATACATTAAACCCCTCCTGCTTTAAATCCCGCTGTTACATCTCTGTAGGTGGGATATATATATAATGCACAATATCTTTGTGATAAAAGAAAGCTTCTGAAGTAGGGTTAAATGACTCAAAACAGCATAGTCATTAGAGTTTGACACATATTTGGCTTATACAGATCTTTGCAGTATTCGCTGACACATGGCAAATTACTTAAGGCAAATTACAGAGAACCAGTCTAATACCGCAAGAGCCTGTATGGTAAAAAGCGTTCATCATTAGCTATTTTCTCTGGTTTGGCTTCAGGTGGAGGCCCAGAAAAGACTTCTTTTAAAACATGTATCTCCCTTGATTTTTATGGTATCAGTGGTTGTGGTTTCTATGAATGTGGCTGGATTAAAAACAGTTTATGGCAGTAATCAAGATGGACGCATTGCCTGTTTTCCTCTGCATTTGGCAGAAGCAGGTTTTAAAAAGATTATAAGAAGTTGTGCAACGTTCTGTCTGGCAAAACCTTTTTTTTACGTTATAAAACATGGCACTGACACCCCATAAATTAACCAGATTTCATTACAAAATAAAATTCGAGGAATTTGTTTACCCAAAAATGAAAAATCAGTCATGATTTATTCGATTTCCTATCATCACACAACTCCTTTTTTAACTCAATCAAATGCAAGGGTTATGCATACTCGTACGAAAAAGAGGTGTATTCAAGTGTGCTATTAGTATACTTCTTTTAAACAAAAAAATAGGAAAGTATACTTTCAGTCTTTTTATGTACTTCTCAGAAATGTGCTTTAAATATTTATCAGAAACTTACTTAAAATTACATTTAAGTATACTTGACTTATACTTAGTTAAAAGTCTAAATATATTTGAGCTATACTTGTGCTAGGGGTGCTATTGCACATCTTCTGGACTGAATTTCTAAAACACAAGTGAAGAAGAAACCGAAACAACAGATGCTTCCACGTGTAATCTAACACAATCATCAGACATAAAACAGCATCAAAACCATAGATATGGAAAACTGTGTAACGTTATGGAATAAAATGTCCACCCATGAAGAGGTAATAATGACTGTCAAGCTTTGGGGTGTTGATCAGATGAAATGTGAATAGTTTTTTTTTTTTTTAGCTTTTTGTTCAAAATGTTTATTTATTTTTTATTTATGAAACTTACCCACATTCAAGTGTTTATAAATAAAGAATGCATGCAGCTAGAATAAAATATTTGTTTACAAGCAGATACATTGTGCTTTATTTTGATGTTTTACATGTTCAGATATTCAACAAAATATATACAAAGTAATACATAAACAGGGACATAGTAGTATACTTAAAGTATGATACAAAAGTAAGTTGTCTTTTCACTTAAAGACAACTTGCGAGTATACTTGCAGGATAAAACTACTAACCTATACTTCAAACTCTACTAAAAATGCATAAAAGTATTTAATTAGTAAACTACCCTGCTGAAAAAAAAACAGCCTAGGCTGGTTTTAGCTGTTTTTTCACCAGGGTAATTACCTATAAATTCACTTTTATTATACTTGCAGTACAAACTGAAAACATAGTTGTAAACTACACTGCAAAAAATACTTAGACTTACTTAGACTTTTTGTCTTGTTTCCAGCCAAAATATCTAAAAATTCTTAAATCAAGAAGTAAAAATGATCTTGTTTTCAGAAAAAAGAAGTCAAAATTAAGCGAGTTTTTTCTTGAAACAAGCAAAATAATCTGCCAATGGGGTAAGCAAAATAATCTAGTTGTCTGCTTGAAATAAGATTATTTTTCTTACCCCATTGGCAGATTATTTTGCTTGTTTTAAGCAAACACACACTTAATTTTTTTTTTTTTCTGAAAACAAGATTACTTGTCTAGAAAATACTTCTTGCTTTAAGAATTTTTAGATATTTTGGCTGGAAATAAGACAAAAAGTCTAAAAAAGAAAAACATTTTTTTGCAGTGTAGCTAGAGGAGTGTACTCAAAGTTTACTACTGTTATACTTAAAGTATACTTTTACATACTAGAAAGTGGGCCAATTTAGTCCCAAGCAGTATTGAAATAGTACACTTAAAAGTATACTACTAGTACACTGATATTTGTATCTTACTACATAAAGTATACTTAAAAATATACTTGACCTTTACTTAAGTATAGGCTACTTAATAAAATAAACTTGAAGTATACTTCTTTTCGGTAAAGGTAATGACAACCTCATTCACCATTCACTCTCCATTTTTATATAATGGAATGCATGGAGGCGTTAAGTTACAACTCGAGAGTATGGATGACGGAAAGTTTATTAAAGAACAATCCAACAGGGAGGATCCAGCTTGTTGTATAGCTTTGCTGTTGCTACGACAACAGACATAGCGCTCAGGACACCACTGACACGTTGATAAGGTGCAGATATGTTGAAATGCGTTTGAACATATCATACGTCAACGCATCAAATGTTATTCATGAATTAATTTCGGGAAAGTGTTTAGTAGTCTATCATAATGCGAAAGTCACAGTCTGCAGTGTCGAGCGCCGCCGATGATATTGTAGTGCGGCAGCTCCGAGCGCTCTGGAGAAGATACGAGCTTTACTGCATGCAGACAGACAGCTGTCCCAGTGCAATGCTCAAACAGGACATCCTTCACCAGATCGACAAACAGGAGCCTCTCAAAAAGGTACTTTACAGCGGAAACTGTTTAGGTGACTAATGAAATGTATGGCAAGCCGTTTTAGCCTAAAATATACTAAGCGTTAGTCGTAATTGCGTTTTTACTAGTAAGAATTGAATAAGTGAGCTCTCTAATTAAAATTTTAACAGTAACAATGCCAATTAGAGAGCTCTCTAATTGCATTCTTACTAGTAACAATTATAATTAGAGAGCTCTACAATTAAATTCTAATAGTAACAATTCCAAGTAGAGAGCTCTCTAAATCAAATTTTACTAGTAATAATTCTAATTCGAGAGCTCTCTAATTCAGTTTTTACTAGTAAGAATTCCATTTAGAGAGCTCTCTAATTCAACGGTTACTAGTAAGAACTGAATTAGAGAGCTCTTTAATTCAATTACAGAGTTCTGCAATTAAACCTATCTTTAATGTGTTTTTTTACTAGTAAAAATAGAATTGTAGAGCTCTGTAATTGTATTTTTACTAGTAATAGTTAAATTAGAGAGCTCTCTAATCGGAATTGTTACCAGTAAAAACTGAATTAGAGAGCTCTGTAATTGGAATTGTTCCTAGTAAAAATGCAATTACGATGAGTAATTACTAGTAAAAATTGATTTAGAGAGCTCTCTAATTGTTATTGTTACTAGTAAGAATTCAATTGTAGAGCTCCCTAATTGCAATTCTTACTAGTAAAAATTCCGTTGTAGAGCTCTGTAATTAAAAATTAATGGAAGTCAATGGAGACATATGATTAGTAAAAAATTAATTTGTAGAGCTCTCTAATTGGAATTGTCACTAGTAAGAATTGAATTAGAGAGCTCTGTAATTGGAATTGTTACTAGTAAAAATTGAATTAGAGAGCTCTGTAATTGGAATTGTTACTAGTAAAAATTGAATTAGAGAGCTCTGTAATTGGAATAATTATTAGTAAAAATTAATTTGTAGAGCTCTCTAATTGGAATTGTTACTAGTAATAATTGAATTAGAGAGCTCTCTAATTATAATTCGTACTAGTAAGAATTTAAATTGACAGCTCTCTAATTGGCATTGTTACTAGTAAAAATGCAATTACGACGAGTAACGCTTAGTATATTTTAGGCTAAAACGGCTTGCCATAGAAATGGGCTTATAAATAAACTCCCAAAATGGTTGATTTATAAGCCGCTTGGATCGTTAAGATTAATGAAAGACACTTAAAACAATAGTTCAGCCAAAAAATAAAAGTTCTGTCATGATTTACTTTATTCTGTCATGTCGTTCAAAACTTGTATGTTTTTGTTTCTGCACTGCAGAACACAAACGTTATTTTGAGGTATGATTAAGCTGCTTTTGTCCATGTAATGGAAGTCAAATGTTTTTGTCCATGTTAAAAAGTGTTCCAAACCTATCAAGTGTTAAATGAATCCTTATCACTCCAGTATGTTGTGGGTTTGTACAACCCCTGGCAAAAATTATGAATTCAAAACATTTAGATGTTGTTTACCCAATATGACACTAAACTATTTTTGTTTATTAATTCAACATTCTGGTTTTGTAAAACATAGCTCAAACAAATGAGATTAAACACTTTTAATTAATGGAAAATTATTTTCCATATCAGGTACAGGAAAAAAATTATGGAATCATTCAATCTGAGGAAAAAATTATGGAATCATCAACCAACAAACACAATTAGTACTTTGTTGCACCGCCTCTGGCATTTATGACGGCTTGAATTCTTTAGGGCATGGAATAATGACCAATATTCTTCATCAAACTGGTTCCAACTTTCTTATATAGCGGTTGACAGATCAGCTTTGCAAGATGGAGCCTTGTCATGGACCAGTTTTTTTAATTCCACCATACGTTTTCAATCAGATTGAGATCATGATCATGTGCTGGCCATGTCATTATGTTGATGTGCCTTTCCTGAACCAAAGCTTTAACACTCTTTGCTGTGGCAAGGTGTATTATCATACTAATATCATCACCAAAATTATTTTCTATTGATGGAATAAGAACAGTGTTCGAAGTTTCAGTGTAAACTGTGAATTGACTGTTGAGGTAAGGATTGCCATTTCCCCTGGTCTTTTACCTGACATGCAACCCCATATTAGAAAAACGAGTTGGGAAATTTTATTCAGGCAGTCATCTTTATATATTTCATTAGAACAGCACAAGACAAAAGTTCCAGCATCCTCTCCTTGTCCATTGCAGATTTGTGGTTCATCACTGAATATCACTTTCATCCAATCATCCACACTCCATGACTTCTTCTCTTTAGCCCACACTCATTTTTTTTCTTTTGTTTATGTGTTAATGCTGGATTTCACTTGGTCTTTCTATATGTAAATCTCATTTCATTCAGCCAGATTCTAACAGTTATGTCACACACATCGACTACTGTCTCCACCCATTTGTTCTTCATTTGTTTCATTGTGCATTTTCTATTTTTAAGGCTAATTGCATAGATTCAGCTTCTTTTGCCACACTCAATGATGGATATCCATCTTGAAGGAGTTTTATAATCCTTTTCATCATTTCAACTGACAGCTTTCTTCACTGCCACTGTAAAAAGTTTTCACCAGATTCAACTTAAGAAATCTAAGTTCAGCAGCTGCCTTAAGTTTTTTAAGTTAAATCAGCTTAAAACTACAAGCCATTTTAACTTATTAAAATAAAAATGAGTTGATTTAACTTGTGCGTTTAAATTACTTAAGTTGGTTTAACTTAAAGTTTTAAGGTAGCTGCTAAACTTAAGTTTTTAACTTGAAATTGGTGAAAACTTTTTGACAGTGTGTAAAAAAAAAAAACACAATTTGTTGAGTAAGCTTAAAATAATTTGTTACCCTGCTGCCTTAAAATTTTAAGTTGAATCAATTCAAATATCTAAGTTGTCACTAAGTTGAACTTAAAATTATAAGGCAGCCAGGTAACAAATTATTTTAAGTTGATTCAACAAATTGTTTTTTTACAGTGTTGTTTCCTTATAATTAGCCAAGTTCAACAGCTCATTACGGTCTATAAGTACTCTCTTTTAACTGCTGGCTAATTAGCATTTTAGATATGTTTAGATATTTGTTTCAGAAATACAAATTACAAGCTGATTCCATATTGCATGCTTCCATTATTTTTCCTCTACTTGATATGGAAAATTATTTTCCATTAATTCAACTATTTTAATTTCATTTGTTTGAGGTATGTTGCATGTAACACGTGTGTTAAATAATTAAACAAAAATAGTTTTATGTCATATCTGTAAGTGGTTTATTCGTTATAAAGTAAAAAAAATTGGGTGAACATCTTCTAAGTGTTGTGATTTCATAAATTTTGGCCAGGGGTTGTATGTATTTATTTAAGCAAGCAGCAGCTAACATTATTAGATAAAACAGGCCCATAACTGCAAATATGGGATGACTCCAAAATATGACATGACGCCAAATATAGACTAATAGTGCTTTCCCAGATGTACCGTTTACATTTTTCTATCAGCTAAAGTGAATTCATAAAATAGAAAGTTTGTTTTAGAAAGCCTTATAAAAATGAAGGGGGTTTTAAAGGGATAGTTCACCCAGAAATGAAAATGTGATGTTTATCTGCTTACCCCCAGGGCATTCAAGATCCAAGATTTTTAACTCAAACTGTTGCATCAGAGGTAAAAGATAATATAAATATTCTGTGCAGTTTCTTACACAGACCGATCGTTTTGTCTCTTAACCTTAATGTATCGTCATGAGCTAGGGTTTAATGTGGTTTTGTCTGTGTATGTTTTTTTGTACTCTCAAAGATTTGGTGCCCATTGACTGCCATTTTATGACGGACAGACTGCAAATGTTTCAGTTAAAAATCTTCGTTTGTGTTCTACTGAAGAAAAACAAAGTCACCTACATCTTGGATGCCCTGGGGATAAGCAGATTAACATCAAATTTTCATTTTTGGGTAAACTATTCCTTTAGCAATAGGCATTTTTGAATAAAGCATTTGCCATTCATAATCATAAAGTTGACAAAATTTTTCATTTTACAGTGTTTTCCCTAAATTAGATTTAATTAAAAAAGTCTGTACAATTTGACAATCAGAAAGCAAATGGCATAAAGATTTCTCAACATTCCGTTTTTAATTTTCATAATCTTAAAAGAGTAAAATATTAGTTGGGATATATTTTGTGCATTATGTTCAATTGCATTTCTCGTCATTTATTTTAAATGCAAAATTTGTGGATACTGGTAGCACATACTCTGAATCTTCTAAAGGCATGACATGTATGATGAACATATTCAAATGTAAGTCTTTATTCCCTTTAAATTAAATAACTGACCTGTGTGTTGACAGATTTATTGAACCTCACCTGTTAATCAGTGACTCCCTTTATATTAATATGTGACCCTGGACCACAAAACCAGTCTTAAGTCGCTGGGGTATATTTGTAGCAATAGCCAAAAATACATTGCATGGGTCAAAATTTTAGATTTTTCTTTTATGCCAAAAATCATTAAGAAATTAAGTAAAGTTCATGTTCCATGACGATTTTTTGTAAAATTCCTACTGTAAACATATCAAAATGTAATTTTTGATTTGTAATATGCATTGTTAAGAACCTAATTTGGACAACTTTAAAGGTGATTTTCTCAGTCTTTTTTATTTTTTTGCATCCTCAGATTTCTGATTTCAAATAGATGTATCTCAGCCAAATATTGTCCTATCCTAACAAACCATACATCAATAGAAAGCTTAGTTATTGAGCTTTCATATGATGTATAAATCTCAGTTTTGTCAAATTTAACCTTATGACTGGTTTTGTGGTCCAGGGTCACATATAAGCATCTCCTTCTCACTCACTGCCTCTGTCTGTCCCTCTCCCTCCCCTCTAGATAACGCTGTCATTTCCAGATTGTGGATCCTCAGACACTGTTCTCCCCAGCCTTCAGCCTCTATTAATGGCAATACGGGACGAGCGTTACACACATCCACAGGAATTCCACATCTGGAGTCTGTCTCTCATGCAAAAAGATATAGTTGAGCTGGTGAGCACAGATCCCACTTTACTGTATATCCTAGTTTTGTGATTGGCAGTTACGGAAATCATTTAGTCTCAGGATGCCTGTTCCAACACACAAGAGAGAGAAGGAGTACACTGGGGCAGCCAAGTCTGCTGCAATACAACCCAAACCTTCCTGTGCAAACAAAACATGTTTGTTCAGCCTCATCATTCACAGTAAGATATGTGTCCTTTATTTCAGCAGTAAGCGGTAATGAGGCATAACTGTTAACATTTTATCTTAACACCAGATCAGTTTAGTTTTGGAAAGAGTTCTGCATTACACAATCATTTAAGATTCCAGAACTCTTTCTCTCTCACTCTCACTTTTTTTTTTCTGTCATCTCGGCATTTTGTTGCAAAACATTTTTTGGCTACACGTGTTAAATGCACCTGCTTTCGTGCTCTCCCTTTCATCATTTAAATTCTTTCGTCTGCACATTTCCACATTATTTTACTTAAATAAGTCTTCTTTTTTTTACGTAACTTGTCTTTCATGTCAAATTAAAATGCTTGAAGGTATTGCAACAGTAGCATAAGTGACAGTTTTCATTCGTTTTACTTTTTTCACAACTAGTGATGTAACGATATCAAAATCTCATGATACAATATCACAATATGTAGTCCACAATACGATATTATTGCAATAACAAATGAAGACTTACATTTTGTACTTTTTAAAGTTAATTTCTTCTATCTAATGCACTTTTAGAGTTCAAAATTAAGAGCTCCAACTAATGTTCTTTACTAAGAAAACTTAAGTCAGAAAAAATTAGTAAATGGACTTGTACCTGAACTTTAAGGGGAGACACTGCAGGCAAAAACACAGTTTTTTCATGCAGCTGTCAAGAGATTTTGGGCTTTTTGGTGTTTCATAAAGTGTTTTTTCAGACTAGTGGAAAGAAAACACCCAAAAGACACTGTTAGGTGTTTCTTTTATAGCACTTTATCTATTTGCCTCAATAGATTTAAATTACAATACATATTTTTAAAGGCCGTTTTCTCAAAATGAGTTTTTTCTCCTACACTGTGCCATAAATCTCCACTTCAGTGACACTTACAGTACACCAAACTTGACATTTTTATTCCTGTCTATATTCTGGAGATTTTTACAGAGCGATTCGTTCATTTATAATTTGCTTGACCAAAAATGGTAATAAAAAATACATTGTTTTCTGTCAGTTCTAATTTTTTTCTGAATAATGGAGTGACAAAATTAAAAAATCCCCTCTGTAAAAACATTTGACTCTAATATGTCAAAAAAAAAAAAAAATTAAACAAGAATTTTGAAACTGGCTCCATCTAGTGTTTAGATTTTTTGTACTAGAAATGTATGCAAATTAGCGCATATTTCATTAAATAATGCCTCATTTGCATATTTAAACCTAAGATTTTAGAAAACTTTTATAACATTTTTTTTTTTTTTTTGTTGTTGCAATTATCAATGTAATCAATTAACTGGGTAAGTAAGGTGATAACTATTAGTTAATTTTTTTTTTTGTTTTACCCTATTCACCTGCAGTGTCTCGCCCTCAACCCTCTTTTTAATTTGTGTTATAGAGCTTTTATTTTGACGGAAATTTCAGCTTCAGTGAAAACAGGCTTGCAAAAATGCTTCTCACTTATCATCTGCTGCGAAAATAAAGCATAACTGGAGGCCGTTGCAGTCTCAAAAGCCGGCTAAACTCACAGCACATGTGATAAACAAGTTCACTGCTTTTATTCACAGTGAACTGAGCCGTTCTGAGGTGCGGAAAACACCGGATCATGAGCTGATCGCCTGAATGAAGTGCATGCTTTGATTGAACTTAATAAAGGGATTAAGCCATTATTGTGCTTTTGGTTTTAGTTTGTTTGACAGTTACTGCTCCAAAACATAATGACCACGATGATATCGAGACAGTTTTGCTATCTTGATACCACAATATTGATAATACCATTACATCTCTATTCACAACAGATGTAATCATCTTAGTTGGAGGTGACTGATGTCACACTCTTACAGACTACATTTCCCAGGAACTGATTTCATTCACCTGTTTCCCTTTAAGAGGACTATTTAAGTTGCTCACCCACACTCATACTTTGCTTAGTCTTGTTTGTGTTACACTGCACTTCTAAGCTTTGTTCTCCTGTGTCTTGTTTCTGGTTTTGTTTCAGTGCCTGTTCTTAGATATCCCTTTGCATGTGCTTTTCCCCTTCATTATGAAAAAGAAGTTTATTCAAGTGTGCTATTAGTATATATTCTTTTAAACTTAAAAATAGGAAAGTATACTTTAAGTCTGCTCTTTATGGACTTTTCAGAAATGTGCTTTATATACTTCTCAGAAATATACTTAAAATGACATTTAAGTATACTTGACCTATATTTAGAAAAAGTCTAAATACATTTGAGCTATGCTTGAGCTCTGAGAATCTGTGTTTTCATTGTTATACTCTAGGGGCGCTATTGCACATCTTCTGTACAGAATTTCCAAAACACAAGTGAAGAAGAAACCGAAACAACAGATGCTTCCACATGTAATCTAACACAATCGTCAGACATAAACAGCATCACAACCATTGATATGGAAAACTGTGCAACGTTATGAAATAAACTGTCAACCCATGAAGACTCACTTTTAGTATACTTGCAGTAGAAACTAAAAAAAAAAACATAGATGTATACATAACGTTTACTACTGTTATGCCTAAAGTATTATTTTTATATACTAGAAAGTGGGCAAACTTAGTCCCAAGGAGTATTGAAATAGTACACTTAAAAGTATACTACTAGTACACTGATATTTGTATACTTACTACTTAAAGTATATTTAAAATATACTTGAACTTTACTTAAGTGTACCTAATAAAAAAACTTGAGGTATACTTCTTTTTGCTTTTATTTTTAGACTGACTGCTCGTGTTTGACTTTGCGTTTCTGCGCAGATCATAACAGTTTAATTGTGCTGGTCCTCCTTAAATCTGTGGGACTTTTTGTTTATTTTGGTGCCATTTTTTTTGTGCTAAACCCCTGTTAATTTCTGACCATGTTTTTATGCTACTTTTATGGCATCTCTTTTAAAGCTGGAAAGCGCTGTTAGTTTTTCATTGTAGCTGCATGGCAAAGAGAAATCAGTTTGTAAGTTTCCTTCTGTGTTCTATAAAAGAAAATCACACAAAATCATTTGGAACAACATGAGGGTTTGATGACTAAATTGTCATATTTTGTTTAGACTAGAAGCAACTGAAGACATTGTTGTTTTACCACAGAGACGCATGTGTTCTGTTTTGGATATAGTTCATTTGACTTACTATCACCGTGGCGGTGCTTTTTTAGTTTGAGGCCATTTGCAGCCAAGCGCTGGCCTGTATTGTCAACAAGAACCACAATACCTCTAAGGCTATGGCGGTTTGTCAAGCCCATGAAGACCTAATTAAAATCAGGAGAATTGCTCAGCTACTGCCAGAACTGTTGATTATTTTTCCAGCACTATGAGAATTCTTCTAACTTCTGTAGGAACTTGAAACCTGAGAGATGGCATCACATTCATAAACTATTTTTACATTTGGTTTAAAGCCAACTTGCATTTTACAATTTTTCAGCCCTGTTTTGAGCCAATGAGAGCTCTAAATACCAAGGCCCTCAATCTGATAATGGCCTTCCTTACCAAAAAGAAGTATACTTCAGGTATATTTTTAAGTATACTTTATGTAGTAAGTATAAAAATATCAGTGTACTAGTAGTGTACTTTTAAGTGTACTATTTTAATACTCATTGGGACTAAACTGGCCCAATTTCTAGTATTACTTTTAAGTATACTTTAAGTATAACAGTAGTAAACTTTGAGTACACAGCTAGTTTACATCTATGTTTTCAGTTTGTACTGCAAGTATACTAAAAGTGAAAAGTATTTTTACTACACTTTGAAGTATAGTCTCAGTAAACTACTATTATACTGCAAGTATACTCATAGGTTTTTTCTTTAAGTGAACTTTGTATTATGCTTTAAGTATACTACTATGTCCCTATATAGGTATTCATTTGTATAATTAATATTAATTTGTAAACAAAAATTCTAGCTTCATGCATTCTTTTTTAAGAACACCTGAATGTTTGTTTCAGAAAAAAAATTAAAAATAAATAAACAACATTTTGGACTATTGATGATAATCAAAACGTAGATGGAGTTG
The DNA here is from genome assembly GCF_049309525.1 of Garra rufa. Taxonomy (NCBI): domain Eukaryota; kingdom Metazoa; phylum Chordata; class Actinopteri; order Cypriniformes; family Cyprinidae; genus Garra; species Garra rufa. Next base: position 870,893 of record NC_133371.1, on the reverse strand, counting down.
ATCAACAGCCCAAAGCTTGACAGTCATTATTACCTCTTCTTAGTTTGACATTTTATTCCATAATGTTACACAGTTTTCCATATCTACGGTTTTGATGCTGTTTTATGTCTGATGATTGTGTTAGATTACATGTGGAAGCATCTGTTGTTTCGGTTTCTTCTTCACTTGTGTTTTCGAAATTCTGTACAGAAGATGTGCAATAGAGCCCCTAGCGTATAACAATGAAAACACAGATTCTCTATAGCTTAAACATACTTATATTTATAAGTATAAGTCAAGTATACTTAAATGTCATTGTAGATAGATGCACACACATTTCAATGTGTGCTGATAAAAATGACTAAATTCAGCATAAACAAATCCCCCAAAATCAATAACCTTTTTGTTGATGGATAAGTAAATTCTAAAAGTATACTTTAGGGTTAAAACTAACAAATCAACCATGGATGCAACAATGGATCACCTCTTAGAAATATATTGAAATGGCGAGGTTTCTTTTTTGAACATTCTGTGCAATCAAGACAACTTATGCTGGAATGTCATAGCATTACATTTCCTAAACCACTCTGTATAACCACTAAAAAGGCCCCTCTTCAGACAAAGCATGCCTTTGGCTGGTTATATCTTATGGCTACTGACAAACTTTTATTATCCTGAGCTCCACACCCATTTTCATTCCTATCCAGGGGCAACATGTTCACACTTATGCTCATATAAATCGGAAAAATCTGTCCAATTAAAGGGTGAGATTTATTTCCAGAAGAGCTTTGATGCTGTGAAAATCAGTGCCATATGCCACTGACCTGCAGACAATAATGTTAAAAAAAAACAATATGGTGGATAAGCATGCAATTGAAGTTCTGCACTTGAATGCTGTTAGGACAGTCCTAACATATAAATTTGGCACATAAAGAGATTTATATGTGTCGGTCAGATAGCTATAACAATAAATGCCTGGGAGTTCTATAAGTGGTCCTCATTCTTATGATGTTGTTGAGATTCTGGGAGCCTGGGATTTTTTATTTATTGATTTTTTACTGCAGATCATCAGTAATCTATGGAATGACGTTCAAGGGGAGCATCATATAGGCTACTATAAATATCTGTATGTCATTTTTTCTCACAGTTAGAAAGATATTACACACAGCTGTTTTGTCAAGAACTACAGCTTTGATCTCTATTTCTCTATACACATATAAATCAGCTAAATGACTTCTTCCTAAATCTGTGAGTGCATAAACCAGCCTTAAATCTCTTAGATTATGGTGGAAATTGTGCTGTCATGTGGTGTTTCTGTTGTATGCTAAACACGTGTATCATAAAAGAAGCATGGAAAGTATGAAATGAAGAAGTACTGATTTATTGAATCAAATTTAAGTGTTTTCTGCACGTGCAAAGCTCACCATCACAATGCCGAAAGGTTCTTGGTGGTCGTCACAGTGCAAAATAACAGTAACTGTAAAATCAATGATTGAAAATGCATTTTACCAACAGAGCTGCTTAATTTAATGCATATGTGTTTGTTCTGACAGTGTCTTCTTTTGGAGAAGAGGGGGAGGACAGTTTATCCTTTCAAATCGCTGGAGCTACTTGATTGCAAACTAACTGAATGGTCTGTGGAAAGACTGGGCAAGGCTGCAGGTGTCAGCTACCTCACCACTCTCTGCCTGGACTACACACGGTGAGTGGACATCTGATATTGTGTGAATATCCTCAGATGCACTGAAAATTGCACAACGCTATGCATGTAAAGTCAGCACTGTGATTGATATGACTAATAAAATCTTCAGAATTGCTGCAGTGCATGGTTCGCATTTAACTAGTCTCACAAAGGGAACAAAGCGACAATACTAGAATGCTTCAAAAAACAATATAATCAAAGATGCTTTTACTGTGAGTTCAGAGAGTTAAGCCCGAACTCACTGACAGTGTGCTTGTACAACACATTTACATTTTGTGTACCACAACCATTCCCGTTTTCACTTGAAAGTGGACAGTATATTAAGTCTTACACTGCACTCTCAGAAATAAAGGTACGAAAGCTGCCACTGAGGAAAAAGGTATACCCTTTGTACATATTAGTATACATCTACATACAGTCAGGAAAATAATTATTTGATCCCCTGCTGATTTTGTAACAGTTTGCCCACTGATAAAGAAATGATCAGTCTATAATTTTAATGGTATTTGAACAGTGAGAAACAGAATAACAACAACAAAAATCCAGAAAAACAAATTTCAAAAAAGTTTTAAATTGATAAGCATTTTTAAGAGTGAAATACTGTAAGTATTTGATCCTGTATCAATCAGCTAGATTTCTGGCACTGAGAGTGCTCCTAATCTCAGCTTGTTACCTGTATAAAAGACACCTGTCCACAAAATCAATCAATCAGATTCCAAACTCTCCACCATGGCCAAGACCAAAGAGCTATCCAAGGATGTCAGAGACAAGATTGTAGACCTACACAAGGCTGGAATGGGCTACAAGACCATCGTCAAGCAGCTTGTTGAGAAGGAGACAACAGTTGGTGCGATTATTCACAAACCAAAGAAACACAAAATAACGCTTAATCTCCCTCGGTCTGGGGCTCCATGCAAGATCTCACCTTGTGGAGTTTCAGTGATCATGAGAACGGCGAGGAATCAGTCCAGAACTACACGGGAGGATCTTGTCATTGATCTCAAGGCAACTGGGACCATAGTCACCAAGAAAACAATTGGTAACACACAACGCCGTGAAGGACTGAAATCCTGCAGCAGCAAGGTCCCTCTGCTCAAGAAAGCACATGTACAGCCGTCTGAAGTTTGCCAATGAACATCTGAATGATTCAGAGGAGAACTGGGTGAAAGTGCTGTGGTCAGATGAGACCAAAATTGAGCTCTTTGGCATCAACTCAACTGATAACCCCAAGAACACCATCCCCACCGTCAAACATGGAGGTGGAAGCATTATGCTTTGGGGATGTTTTTCTGCTAAGGGGACAGGAGAGGGGCGAGAACCTTGGGTGAGAGCCTCCTTCCCTCAGCCAGGGCATTGAAAATGGGTGGTTGATGGTATTCCAGCATGACATTGACCAAAAACACATGGCCAATGCAACAAAGGAGTGGCTCAAGAAAAGTACATTCAGTTCCTGGAGTGGCCTAGCCTAGGATCTGCAAAGAGGAGTGGGACAAAATCCCTCCTGAGATGTGTGCAAACCTGGTGGCCAACTACAAAAATCATCTGAGTTCTGCAACTCAATACTAAGTCATGTTTTGCAAAGGTGTCAAATACTTATTTCACTAATTAAAATGCAAATCAATTGATAACTTTTTTGAAATGTGTTTTTCTGGATTTTTTTTGTTGTAATTCTGTCTCTTACTGTTCTACTTAAAATGATGGTCTGATCATTTCTTTGTCAGTTAGCAAACATACAATATCAGAAGGGGATCAAATAACTATTTTACCCACTATATAGTAGATTTGAGGAACCCTGCACTAGACAGACGTATTTGATCATTGCGCTCACATCTTGATTCTTTTGCAGCATCTCACAAATCACACACTGATTTAAAAATTCGGAGCTCAAGTTAAATGAAGTTAAACGATTTCCTCAAAAAAATATTTTTTTAACACAAGAATGTGTTCTGTGTGAATGCCTCCTTACAATGCATTTCTACTGTCTGAGTTCGAGTATACTTTCATATTTAGCACTTTTGTTGTTTTCCCATTTAATGTTTTCATCTTTAGTGTGTTTTAATAGGTTTAATAGCTTGTCTTCTCTGTCTGTCTGTGTGTCTGTCTGTCTGTTTCTCTCTCAGCGTGGGACAGGAAGGCTTGAAAGGTTTGCTGAGTGGTGGTTTGGGGGCCAGTCAAATATCCTCCCTAAGTTTGTGTTATTGTGGTTTGGGTTCATGGAGCGGAACTCTGCTAGCTTCACTCCTCACCAACAGTTCTGTGAGGTACGAATTGTTATGACCAGTGATGCTTATGTTTCCCATTAACCTATGAATCTCTGTCGATCCTGGGATCCATCAGCATCTGCGGAAACATTCCAACACAAAATTTATGAATGCAAGCATCAGCTGATGAATGAGCTAATACATCATCCAGTCTGTGCACAGAGCACCCTCCACTTTGCCTGATGGAGATTGTTTGAATTTACCAAGAATTCGACAAATGTCTTATATCAGCTGCACCTTTTTTGGCCTTTCTAGAAAAGTTAGGAGAGAAACAGGAAATAACTGCAGACGAAAGAGAAGAATGGGATCAGAAAGGGTCATGTGAGAGTTTAAATAGATTTTTATACAGTGAACACTAGAGCTGTAATGTGGTTCAGGAGCAGCCAAGACTGATATGTGACTTGATAGTTCACAGTCAAGTCAGTTGTGCAGATGTGGTAAAACTCTCAAGGTATTCCTCTATAGCAGTGGTTCCAAAATATCCTTGGAGCTACAAAGAGACCAAACTGAAATATATGACCCATGAATGTTAACCAAGGGATTTTTGCACAATATGTTAACTTTATATATTAGGACATCATTCCAACATCTCACCCCTGTACAGAAACCCTGTACCAACATTTTGGAGCTACAGGAAAAGCTGGAGGTAAGCTGGAATCTAAAGTTTTCTTATGTGAATGGAATTAGGCTCTGGCACTTATGTAATAGCTCTACGCTGTGTATTTTTGGGGTGTGCATTTGCTGTAGAAAGAGTAAATTGGAGGGAAAATGTTTGGATAGGATGAAGAGAAAAACCAACATTGGTCTAGTATATTTTCTATTAAAACAGTGACCCCAAGCACTAGGTACATTTCCATTACAGATTTGCGCAAAACTTTGGAGAAATTTTATGAATGTTGATTAAAAAGTATTGTGAAATGACAGCGTTTCCATTAACCGATGTTATGCGACTAAAACATAAATTCTCACTCTCACTTGTTTAATTGGGTTCTCTTTGTCTACTTTCAGGACTTAAATGAAAATCTAATGATGTTTTGGGGCATATTTATGCAGAAATAAAGAAAATTGTAAAGGGTTTACAAACTCTCAAGCAACATTTTATATTTGTTTCTTGTACCAGACTAGTGTATTTTAAGTATAGTCTGTGAGATATGAAGGAAAATGTAAAAAATTTTGCAATTGCCCCCTCTCAGTAAGGGATAAATCGATACAACCAACACTTCACCACCATGTATGCATAGCTGGTGATGTTGGTGTGCATGATCATCCCTACTGCTCTCTGGAGAGTTTTATTTGTTCTGGAATGTTTGCTTAATGTCATGCAGGAATGTCAGATTGAACCAAAAAATGAATATAGGCAGGGCTCCGATCCTACCAATCATGCTGCCGCACAATGAGTAGCATCAGGGAGCAATCAACACATGGTTTATTCAGTGTCAACAACAAGGCATGAAGGGATTATTTCCACCCATGCTAATCCATCACACTAAGGCATGTGGATCATCAAACTGTATCCACATTATGAGCTACAAAAGTTGTGCGTAAGGTTCATATTTGCAGGCACCCAGAAATTTGGAAGTCATCTCAAAACACCATCGGGTGCACCTTTTGGAGATCAAGCCCCTCATAAATCAGCATGTTCTGAAGAAGGAAGTTTCATAAGACTGCGCTTTCCAAGACAAAAATGCTCATAAAACTTCAGATTATGTAGGGGGAGTGCATGCAGTTTACAAAGGTTAAAGAGAAGCCCTTTTCAAGAATTGGTTTCAACCAAGAAACAAGAAGAGATTGATCTAATTCTAATGTGTTTGAGGGCTTCTGTAGCTCAAGAAACATTGCATTGCAGGGTGATGTGTTAATTGTTTTATTCAGTTAATAAGAATAATATGTATTATTTATTATAATATTGTAGTAAGACCCTCACCAAAAAGAAGTATGCTTCAAGTTTATTTAATTAAGTTTATGTAGTAAGTATACAAATATCAGTGTACTAGTAGTATACCTTTAAGTCTGCTATTTCAATACTCATTGGGACTAAATTGGACCACTTTCTAGTATATAAAAGTATAATTTTAAGTACACTTTAAGTATAAAAGTAGTAAACTTTGAGTACACAACTAGTTTACATCTATGTTTTTAGTTTGTCCTGCAAGTACACTAGAAGTGAACTTATAGATATACTGATAGTTTACTAATTAAATAAATTGTATGCATTTTAGCACACTTTGAAGTATAGTCTCAGTAAACTATTAGTTTAGTAGTTTTATACTGCAAGTATGCTCATAAGTTGTCTTTTAGTGTACTTTACATCATACTTTAAGTATACTACTATGTCCCTATTTAGGTATTAATTTGTATATGTTTTGTTATATGAATATCTGAACATACAAAACATCGAAAGAAAGAACAGGGTATCGGCTTGTAAACAAAAACATTTTATTCTAGTTTTATGTCTGATGATTGTGTTAGATTACATGTGGAAGCATCTGTTGTTTCGGTTTCTTCTTCACTTGTGTTTTGGAAATTCTGTACAGAAGATGTGCAATAGCGCCCCTAGCGTATAACAATGAAAACATGATTTTTAAAGACCACAAGTATAAATCAATCACAAGGATAAACCAATTTATAAAATAAATTTAGACTAAATATAAGTTAAGCATACTTAAATGTCACTTCGTAAGGTGAATAATTATGCAAGTCACTGTGATCGAGAAAATAAGCTTGTTTGTTTTTCTAATTTGTTGTTAGCATGTGTTGAACAAGGGCTTTTGACTTTTTATTCCAATCTTTAGAAGTCACACATAACAAACTCTGTATTTTAATGTCAAATTAAATGCATTCATCAGTTGATCTGCATCTTTAGGGAGCTCTACATCAATGGCAATGAGCTGCAGTGTGAGGGTGCCATTGAGCTCCTGAAACCTGTGGCTGAAAACAGCCAGAATCTGGCAGAGATCCAAAAGAGGACCACATCCATCACAGGTGCGTATGTGTGCTTGTCTACTTTCACCTAATACATTTATCAATAGTGTAGGTCATTGCTGGATTAGTTATGCCTCAGGGACTTGTTTTATCCTAAAAAGTCAAGTCTTTTCTCTTAAGACTTTTCTGTTTTTCTAAAATTGCAATCTCAGAGTTCAATATGGTGTATGGTAGTGTATGAGTGGGCTACATACATGCAGTCTGTAATGTCATGCAATGGAATGTGTCAAGAGACTAAATTGTGAGAATGAACATCTCATTATTCTTTTTCCAACACATACCATGTGTAACATAACCTCATTTTGTAAGTGATATCATTCACATGTTTCTCTCTTTCAGATGGGACAGAGGTGATCTCCCAAAGGAGCAATCTGACATCCTCCAGACAAAAGAAAGCAAAGATCAAAGGTACTACCAGTTTTCTGAGCTACTAAGTTGTTTTGACTTTCTCACAAGACTTACTTGATCTAATATTTGATGTTTTTAAGAATGCTGTAGATTTAAGTAGCAAATGACAATTGCTAAATTTCTCGAATGTATCTTGAGACAAAGGTCATATGAATGATTTTCAGTTTTGTTTAAGATAATTAACACAGCCGTTTTTAAATAATGAGAGAATATGTAAAAGTATGGTATTTGGGGTAAAAAGCACCCCTGCTGTTGGGGCTAAAAGGCACAATATTAACATGATAATTAATAGAAGGCTGGCTTTTCTATTTGTTGACATGACTTTGTTGGATTCAGAGGGTAAATGTCATATATTATTGCTGGGTGTCCATCTTAGAGATAATCACCATGTTTAGAATGAAACCGTCATATTTAAAAACATGCTATTAATCATTAATCATTGTTGCTACTCTAAATCTACGTTAAATTATTATGGGATCTCCTTCAATGCTTTCAGAATATTTACCTTTTTGAATGATTTGCTGTATACTGTCATTAAAATGTTAAAATAAAACATATTTTAAAAAAACAAAAATTAATCCTTTTGTTTATTAAAATAAGCACAAAATAGTACAAACATTGGTAAAGTGATTGTTTTGAACCAGTATTTGCTTAGAAATTATTAAGAAATACATACATTTTAGCTAAAGTATTTGTATCAATACTGTGTGCCTTTTACCCATTGCCACCTCATACATTTATACGATTTTTAAACAAAAAAAAAATGACTTGTATGATTTATTTTCACACAAAATCTGTTGCTCCATAAATGTACAAGGGGTATGTACACTTTGGGCACATTGAAAAGCCCATTTTTTCTTTTGCCTGAAGCCCCATTGTACCCATATATGTGACCCTGGACCACAAAACCAGTCTTAAGTCGCTGGGGTATATTTGTAGCAATAGCCAAAAATACATTGTATGGGTCAAAATTATTGATTTTTCTTTTATGTCAAAAATCATTAGGAAATTAAGTAAAGATCATGTTACATTAAGATTTTTTGTAAAATTCCTACTGTAAACATATCAAAATGTAATTTTTGATTAGTAATATGCATTGTTAAGAACTTAATTTGGACAACTTTAAAGTGATTTTCTCAGTATTTTGATTTTTTTGCACCCTCAGATTCCAGATTTTCAAATAGATGTATCTCGGCCAAATATTGTCCTATAATAACAAACCATACATCAATAGAAAGCTTATTTATTGAGCTTTCATATGATGTATATATCTCAGTTTTGTCAAATTTAACCTTATGACTGGTTTTGTGGTCCAGGGTCACATATAAATATACAGCTGTGCTCATAAATGTTAATAATTTTACAAAATAAGAAGGATAATGAAAATGGTATGTTATTTTTTATGTATCAATGCCCTGAAGAAACAGATTTCACATAACAGATGTTTATATAAACTCCACAAGACAATTGCTGAATTTATAAAAATGACTCCATTCAAAAGTTTACATACCCTTGAATCGTAATACTGTTTAGTTTCCTGAATGATAGACGACTGTTTTTATCTTTTGTGTCCGTTGTTGAACTAAATCTAAAACTAAAAACTAAAAACCTAAAAACAAACAAAATTGCATCCGCATATTCACACAGTTATCACTGTAACCACTAGGAGCTCTTATGGGCTCTTGGTTTCCCTAGTGTTCAACACACTTGAAAAAACCTCCATTAAAACCACCTGAGCAAATATATTTGCTTAGGACTCCTATTACAGCACCTTGACAACAGCACATCCACAGAGACAATGTGGAGGAGAAACAGGAAATATCATAGTGTCTGTGTAGGACACACATGTCTATACACAGTCACATCCTACATGGGCAGATATACACTCATATACAACTAAATCAACTTATTTTGCTTTATATTATGCATATTTGGCACTTTCTGAAGCAATGGGCTAATTTCTTTCCCATCTGTGTCTCATGAATTTCTATTTGTATAGTAATCAGGATTCCCAAACAGGGTTCACAAACCTCTGAGGGTTAGTGATGGAACCGATGAGGTTTGCTAGGTGAAGAGAAGCTAAGAATTAATTAAATTTTCAAATTTAAGATTATCAAATTAAAAGCTGCAATTTAAAGGAGTACAGATAATGTACTCACCCCCTTGCCATCCAAGATGTTCATGTCTTTCTTTCTTCAGTCGATAAGAAATTATGTTTCTTGAGGAAAACATTTCAGGATTTCTCTCCATATAGTGGACTTCTATGGTGCCCCAAGTTTGAACTTCCAAAGACGAGCATTTGAGGTTAAAAAAGTATGAATAAAAAGAAAATGACCAATCGTTTCGCTAGATAAGACCCTTCTTCCTCAGCTGGGATCGTTTAGAGCCCTTTAAAGCTGAATTTAAACTGCATTTTGAAGTTCAAACTCAGGGGCACCATTGAAGTCCATTATATGGAGATAATTCCTGAAATGTTTTCCTTAAGAAACATAATTTCTTTACGACTGAAGAAAGAAAGAAAGTGGAAGTGGTTAATAATCTTTACCTTTATGATTTATTTTAAATTATCTGTTTACCTGCATGTCATGTAACCATTAACCAACATTAAAGAATTTTACTTCAAGTAGACATTTTACTTGGCTGATAAAAAAAAATTAAATTGGGAGCCCCTAATATAATTAACAAGAAAAATGAGATACTGCATTATTTGGCAGATTTAACTATGCTTATTGTGTACTGCAAAAGATTTAAATTAAACAATGTGAAGTTTACAAAGAATTACTTTTAAAATGATTTTTAAATGTATCAGAATATCAACCAGTTTGTATGTCGCCATCATTATTGTTACATATTAATTGAATGCAATTTTTATCTTCTCTGGTTTTAACTGAATAAAATCAACTTTAATCACTCATGAGATTGCAGAAATATCAAATAACAACGATCTAATTATCCAGTCAATTCCCAAAGAGAAAAGTCCCACCGTTATTTTCTCTTGTTCAAGAAGGCTATGTGTCACAATATGGGAAAAAAGTCTATTGCAATTTTCTTGAAAAGAGTGCAGTGTGAATTGGCCTTTAGGGAGGCCACAACTTAACCTGTGGTTTGTGGTGATGAGGGATGGTCTCACACTCTGGTTGTCACATGCTGAGTGTGACCCAATGGCATTTTGCCGTTTCCCCCAAAACTATCCCGTTACTCCACAGGGTCAACAAGAGAACTCCAAGAGAGACGTCTCTTTGCCACTGTGTGTGTTTTAATTTATAGGCCTCTCATAATGATTTATTCTAGTTTCCCAGTTCAATTATATTTTATTTTTGATGTGCTATGTTATCATAAAAAAAATTCCATATGATGATAATTTAAAGGAGGCAGTAAGTCATGAGTTTTTGATGGATTCCAGATCAGTCTCAGCTGTGAATGTCATGTTGTGGTTAGGGAGGAAGACGAAGAAGAAAAAAGAAGAAACCAAGAGCAGCTATGGTGTGAAGAAGCTGCATATGTTTGACAATTCCATTGATGACTCAGAAAAGGAAGGGCCGAATCAATTAACTCAGTTCCTAGAGATCCTTTGCATGTAAGTGTCACCTCTTTGATTTATGTGACCCTGGACCACAAAACCAGTCATAAGGTTACATTTTACAAAACTGAGATGCACGCATAATATGAAAGCCCAATAAATAAGCTTTCTATTGATGTATAGTGTGTTAGGATAGGACAATATTTGGCCGAGATGCATCTATTTGAAAATCTGGAATCTGAGGGTGCAAAAAAATCAAAATACTGAGAAAATCACCTTTAAAGTTGTCCAAATTAAGTTCTTAACAATGCATATAACTAATCAAAAATTACATTTTGATATAATTATAGTAGGAATTTACAAAATATCTTTATGGAACATGATCTTTACTTAATTTCCTAATGATTTTTGACATAAAAGAAAAATCAATAATTTTGACCCGTACAATGTATTTTTGGCTATTGCTACAAATATACCCCAGCGACTTAAGACTGGTTTTGTGGTCCACGGTCACATATGTATATATGTATATATATATTGTTCAAGATGTCTTTTTTTGGAACACATCTGATGCATTTCTGACTGTAAAACCTCACACAGATACACTATATTGCCAAAAGTATTGGGACACCCCCTTCTAATGAACAGGTTTGACTACTTTAGTTATTTCCATGAGTACAAATTGTAATGTTTAAGCATTTAATGATATTCTAGGGAATTGTGTGCTTCTAATTTAATAGCAACAGCTTTGACAGAACCCCTTTCTATTCTAACATGACAATCCCTTTGTGTATAAGGCAAGGTTCAAAAAGAAATGATTGATTCAGTCAGTGTGGAAGAACTTGACTGGTCTGCAGAAAGTAAAGTCCTAATCTCAGCTGAACACCTCTGGAGTGACTTTAAATGCAGACCTTGAGCCAAAAACCCATCTCCAAACACCAATGACTTGTGCATACACTATATGGACAGAAGGATTGGGACACCCCCTTCTTTAGAACAGAAAAGGGCACTTGCAAAACTGTGGCAACAAAGATGCACTGCAAGAAATGCTTTTCTTACTTAGATTTTTTGTCTTATTTCCAGCCAAAATATCTAAAAATTCTTGAATCAGGAAGGATTTTCTAGACAAGTAAAAATTTGTGTCTCGTTTTTAGTGAAAACAAGTCAAAATGAGGTGAGTTTTTGCTTAAAACAAGCAAAAATAATCTGCCAATGGGGTAAGAAAAATAATCTAGTTGTCTGCTTGAAATAAGATTTTTTTTCTTACCCCATTGGCAGATTATTTTGCTTGTTTTAAGCAAAAACTCACTTAATTTTGACTTGTTTTTACTAAAAACAAGACACACATTTTTACTTGTCTAGAAAATCCTTCCTGATTCAAGATATTTTAGATATTTTGGCTGGAAACAAGACAAAAAATCTAAGTAAGAAAAGCCTTTTTTGCAGTGTGGAACATGATTTATGTATTTAAAAAATGTATTTCCATCTCTGTTGTACCAGTTTTGGAAGTGTCTAAAATGACTGTATTCATATGTAAAAGTCATTGGTGTTTGGTGATGAGTTTTTGGCTCAAGGTCTACATTTAAAGTCACACCAGAGGTGTTTAGGGGGATTAGGACTTTTATAGACTTTTCATTAAGTTCCTAAAGAATTATATCAACTTGTGGACAATGGGCATCCGATTACCCCTTTAAGTAGTTTATTTTTGTTGTTGTAAATTTCCATTTGGATGTAAATGTAGTTCCAGTATTGGAAATAATTCATAATACAAAATTTCACTTAATTCACTATAGACCAATTATTGGTTTGCAAACATTCGGGATGCGCGTTCATCATGGTTGCAGAAAACCCGGGAGGGATAGTCTTTATGTCTAGAGAATTACACGGATACAGTACAAAATAGTTAGATTTAAAAACATTATAGATCATGATTAAATGTCATTTTAAAAATATTCTACGCATATTACGTAGTACACCTGTGGAGCCATGAAATAAAATAATAAAAAAGGTAAATTTGATTTTATATTTCAAAACTCTGACTTTATTCTCACAATTCTGAGATTATATCTCACAATTCTGATAAGGAAAAACAACTCGCCATTCTCTCTTTAGTATAGAGTTTAGTATAGAACAGAACAGAATTTAGAGTTTATATCCCACACTTCTGGCTTTTTTCCCCTCAGAATTGACAAACTCATTGTTTTTTGAGTTATAAAGTCTGAATTAGGAGATACAAACTTGCATTTGTGAGAAAAAGTCAGAATTGTGAGATCAAATAAACAAGTGTTATAATAGTAATAGGTTTAAATAATAATTCATGCTGTAATTGTAGGGTTAATGAAATAACAATGAAAAAACATCCCCTTTGAACAGTGAATATTATGTAGGCCTATTGTTTAAATCAAATTTGTGCTTTAAAAGTAGCAGTCTTCATCCATAGTATGCCTGTCTAAACTTCAAATGGTGTCTTTAGTGACAGTATTCTAAAAAAAATATTTGCATTCCTAATTTGTGCCATCAAAAGGCACAAAAAATGTTTTTTTCTCTTATTTAATGGATTTTGCCCATTTGTTACCAGTGTTTTTCTGCAACCACTGAGCATGCAAGTGACGCAACTGTGACATCTACTCCAAACTAGTCTATAGAACCACAGTTTGGCTGCACACCAGAAGAAATCAGTGCGAAATCACAATAGGAAGCTGCTGTTGTAGTTATGCTGCTACTTTGCTTCCTGTAAACAAGGAAGGGTGGAAAATGATCATAAACATTTGTTCAAAATGTTGTTTAATTATTTATTTATTTTATTTATGAAACCCACATTCAAGTGTTTATAAAAAAGAAGCTAGAATAAAATGTTATTGTTTACAAACAGATACCCTGTGCTTTGTTTTGATGTTTTGTTCAGATATTCATATAACAAAACATATACAGATTAATACCTAAATAGGGACATAGTAGTATACTTAAAGTATGATGTAAAGTTCAAAAATACGAAAAATGCATAAAAATATTTAATTAGTAAACTATCAGTATACCTATAAGTTCACTTTTAGTCTACTTGTAATACAAACTGAAAACATAGATGTAAACTAGTTGTGTACTCAAAGTTTACTAATTAAAAGTATACTTTTATATACTAGAAAGTGGGGCAATTTAGTCCCAATAAGTATTTAAATAGTACACTTAATAGTACGCTACTAGTACACTAATATTTGCATACTTACCAAATAAAGTATACTTAAAAATATACTTGAAGTATACTTCTTTTTGATTGGGGAATCAAAATCTGTTTCTCAACAAGTTTGTGTTAATTATTTCGTATGTGCTGTCTCATTGTAATGTATGTGTAAATGTATTTCAGTATAGTGAAGTTCTCCAGTTACCTGACTGAACTGGATCTGGGTGAAAATCACATCGGAGAGGATGGTGGGAAAGTGCTTTTAGAGGCCCTGAGAGACAGACAAGCCGGTATGGATTTAGAGAAATATGAAAACATGACTTTAATAGGGCAGCGGTCACCTCATGCAAAAATGTTACATTTTTAAAGTGGTTACTTAAATACCACTTCAGAGTTGTGTCTCACTGAAGTGGATGAGTGGATGACAGCTCAGTAAAATGAGATTGTAAATCATTTTTCTGTCTTTTCAACAGCTAAACTATCCCCAATAAAAATCCAAGTTTCAACACGCATGTCTACAGAAACATTCAGTGCCATTTTGAAAAGTGCGAAGGAGCTTAAATCTGGGAAAAAGAGAAAAAGGATGAAGGTACAGTATGAGATTTTGTCATTCTACACACTTACAAATGTGGAAACTGTAAACAAATGACAATAGAGATTTATTTTTGTTAAATGATTCTAGTCACAAGGCTTCAAATTATTTTAGCAGTGGTGTATGAAGTACCTGAAAGCCATACTTAAGTAAAAGTACAGTAAACGACTTTGGTAGAAGTTGAAGTCACTGTTTAAAATATTACTTAAAGTCTTAAAGTATGTGATATTTATTGTACTTAAGTACAAAAAGTATTTTTTAAATCTTAAATGTACTTAAATATTGAAAGTACAAGTAAATGCAATTTTTTTTTCGCAATTGCGAGTTTATATCATCCATTTCTGAGAAAAAAGTCTGAATTATGAGTTTATATTGAAATTTTGCAAAAAATGTCTTTCACCTTTTTTATAAAGTTATAAACTCATAACTCTGACTTTTTATCTCAGAGATAAAACTCGCAATTCTGACTTTTTTTTTATCAGAAATGGGTGATATAAACTCGCAATTGTGAGAAATAAAGTCAGAATTTCAATATAAACTCATAATTCAGACTTTTTTTTCTCAGAAATGGATGATATAAACTCGCAATTGCGAGAAATAAAGTCAGAATTTCAATATAAACTCATAATTCAGACTTTTTTTTCTCAGAAATGGATGATATAAACTCGCAATTGCGAGAAATAAAGTCAGAATTTCGAGAGATAAGCTCATAATTCAGACTTTTTTCTCAGAAATGGATGATATAAACTCGCAATTGTGAGAAATAAAGTCAGAATTTCAATATAAACTCATAATTCAGACTTTTTTTTCTCAGTAATGGATGATATAAACTCGCAATTGTGAGAAATAAAGTCAGAATTTCAATATAAACTCATAATTCAGACTTTTTTTTCTCAGAAATGGATGATATAAACTCGCAATTGCGAGAAATAAAGTCAGAATTTCAATATAAACTCATAATTCAGACTTTTTTTTCTCAGAAATGGATGATATAAACTCGCAATTGCGAGAAATAAAGTCAGAATTTCAATATAAACTCATAATTCAGACTTTTTTTCTCAGTAATGGGTGATATAAACTCGCAATTGCGAGAAATAAAGTCAGAATTGCGAGAGATAAGCTCATAATTCAGACTTTTTTCTCAGAAATGGATGATATAAACTCGCAATTGTGAGAAATAAAGTCAGAATTTCAATATAAACTCATAATTCAGACTTTTTTCTCAGAAATGGATGATATAAACTCGCAATTGCGAGAAATAAAGTCAGAATTTCGAGAGATAAGCTCATAATTCAGACTTTTTTTTCTCAGAAATGGATGATATAAACTCGCAATTGTGAGAAATAAAGTCAGAATTTCAATATAAACTCATAATTCAGACTTTTTTTTCTCAGAAATGGATGATATAAACTCGCAATTGCGAGAAATAAAGTCAGAATTGCAATATAAACTCATAATTCAGACTTTTTTTCTCAGAAATGGATGATATAAACTCGCAATTGTGAGAAATAAAGTCAGAATTTCAATATAAACTCATAATTCAGACTTTTTTTCTCAGTAATGGATGATATAAACTCGCAATTGTGAGAAATAAAGTCAGAATTTCAATATAAACTCATAATTCAGACTTTTTTTCTCAGAAATGGATGATATAAACTCGCAATTGCGAGAAATAAAGTCAGAATTGCGAGAGATAAGCTCATAATTCAGACTTTTTTCTCAGAAATGGATGATATAAACTCGCAATTGTGAGAAATAAAGTCAGAATTTCAATATAAACTCATAATTCAGACTTTTTTTCTCAGTAATGGATGATATAAACTCGCAATTGTGAGAAATAAAGTCAGAATTTCAATATAAACTCATAATTCAGACTTTTTTTTCTCAGAAATGGATGATATAAACTCGCAATTGCGAGAAATAAAGTCAGAATTTCAATATAAACTCATAATTCAGACTTTTTTTCTCAGTAATGGGTGATATAAACTCGCAATTGCGAGAAATAAAGTCAGAATTGCGAGAGATAAGCTCATAATTCAGACTTTTTTCTCAGAAATGGATGATATAAACTCGCAATTGCGAGAAATAAAGTCAGAATTTCAATATAAACTCATAATTCAGACTTTTTTTCTCAGTAATGGGTGATATAAACTCGCAATTGCGAGAAATAAAGTCAGAATTGCGAGAGATAAGCTCATAATTCAGACTTTTTTTTCTCAGAAATGGATGATATAAACTCGCAATTGTGAGAAATAAAGTCAGAATTTCAATATAAACTCATAATTCAGACTTTTTTTTCTCAGAAATGGATGATATAAACTCGCAATTGCGAGAAATAAAGTCAGAATTGCAATATAAACTCATAATTCAGACTTTTTTTCTCAGAAATGGATGATATAAACTCGCAATTGTGAGAAATAAAGTCAGAATTTCAATATAAACTCATAATTCAGACTTTTTTTCTCAGTAATGGATGATATAAACTCGCAATTGTGAGAAATAAAGTCAGAATTTCAATATAAACTCATAATTCAGACTTTTTTTCTCAGAAATGGATGATATAAACTCGCAATTGCGAGAAATAAAGTCAGAATTGCGAGAGATAAGCTCATAATTCAGACTTTTTTCTCAGAAATGGATGATATAAACTCGCAATTGCGAGAAATAAAGTCAGAATTTCGAGAGATAAGCTCATAATTCAGACTTTTTTTTCTCAGAAATGGATGATATAAACTCGCAATTGTGAGAAATAAAGTCAGAATTTCAATATAAACTCATAATTCAGACTTTTTTTTCTCAGAAATGGATGATATAAACTCGCAATTGCGAGAAATAAAGTCAGAATTTCAATATAAACTCATAATTCAGACTTTTTTTCTCAGTAATGGGTGATATAAACTCGCAATTGTGAGAAATAAAGTCAGAATTTCAATATAAACTCATAATTCAGACTTTTTTTCTCAGAAATGGGTGATATAAACTCGCAATTGTGAGAAATAAAGTCAGAATTTCAATATAAACTCATAATTCAGACTTTTTTTTCTCAGAAATGGATGATATAAACTCGCAATTGCGAGAAATAAAGTCAGAATTTCAATATAAACTCATAATTCAGACTTTTTTTCTCAGTAATGGGTGATATAAACTCGCAATTGCGAGAAATAAAGTCAGAATTGCGAGAGATAAGCTCATAATTCAGACTTTTTTCTCAGAAATGGATGATATAAACTCGCAATTGTGAGAAATAAAGTCAGAATTTCAATATAAACTCATAATTCAGACTTTTTTTTCTCAGAAATGGATGATATAAACTCGCAATTGTGAGAAATAAAGTCAGAATTTCAATATAAACTCATAATTCAGACTTTTTTTTCTCAGAAATGGATGATATAAACTCGCAATTGCGAGAAATAAAGTCAGAATTTCAATATAAACTCATAATTCAGACTTTTTTTCTCAGTAATGGGTGATATAAACTCGCAATTGTGAGAAATAAAGTCAGAATTTCAATATAAACTCATAATTCAGACTTTTTTTCTCAGAAATGGGTGATATAAACTCGCAATTGTGAGAAATAAAGTCAGAATTTCAATATAAACTCATAATTCAGACTTTTTTTTCTCAGAAATGGATGATATAAACTCGCAATTGTGAGAAATAAAGTCAGAATTTCAATATAAACTCATAATTCAGACTTTTTTTTCTCAGAAATGGGTGATATAAACTCGCAATTGCGAGAAATAAAGTCAGAATTGCGAGAGATAAACTCATAATTCAGACTTTTTTCTCAGAAATGGATGATATAAACTCGCAATTGCGAGAAATAAAGTCAGAATTTCGAGAGATAAGCTCATAATTCAGACTTTTTTTTCTCAGAAATGGATGATATAAACTCGCAATTGTGAGAAATAAAGTCAGAATTTCAATATAAACTCATAATTCAGACTTTTTTTTCTCAGAAATGGATGATATAAACTCGCAATTGCGAGAAATAAAGTCAGAATTGCAATATAAACTCATAATTCAGACTTTTTTTCTCAGAAATGGATGATATAAACTCGCAATTGTGAGAAATAAAGTCAGAATTTCAATATAAACTCATAATTCAGACTTTTTTTCTCAGTAATGGATGATATAAACTCGCAATTGTGAGAAATAAAGTCAGAATTTCAATATAAACTCATAATTCAGACTTTTTTTCTCAGAAATGGATGATATAAACTCGCAATTGCGAGAAATAAAGTCAGAATTGCGAGAGATAAGCTCATAATTCAGACTTTTTTCTCAGAAATGGATGATATAAACTCGCAATTGTGAGAAATAAAGTCAGAATTTCAATATAAACTCATAATTCAGACTTTTTTCTCAGAAATGGATGATATAAACTCGCAATTGCGAGAAATAAAGTCAGAATTTCGAGAGATAAGCTCATAATTCAGACTTTTTTTTCTCAGAAATGGATGATATAAACTCGCAATTGTGAGAAATAAAGTCAGAATTTCAATATAAACTCATAATTCAGACTTTTTTTTCTCAGAAATGGATGATATAAACTCGCAATTGCGAGAAATAAAGTCAGAATTGCAATATAAACTCATAATTCAGACTTTTTTTCTCAGAAATGGATGATATAAACTCGCAATTGTGAGAAATAAAGTCAGAATTTCAATATAAACTCATAATTCAGACTTTTTTTCTCAGTAATGGATGATATAAACTCGCAATTGTGAGAAATAAAGTCAGAATTTCAATATAAACTCATAATTCAGACTTTTTTTCTCAGAAATGGATGATATAAACTCGCAATTGCGAGAAATAAAGTCAGAATTGCGAGAGATAAGCTCATAATTCAGACTTTTTTCTCAGAAATGGATGATATAAACTCGCAATTGTGAGAAATAAAGTCAGAATTTCAATATAAACTCATAATTCAGACTTTTTTTCTCAGTAATGGATGATATAAACTCGCAATTGTGAGAAATAAAGTCAGAATTTCAATATAAACTCATAATTCAGACTTTTTTTTCTCAGAAATGGATGATATAAACTCGCAATTGCGAGAAATAAAGTCAGAATTTCAATATAAACTCATAATTCAGACTTTTTTTCTCAGTAATGGGTGATATAAACTCGCAATTGCGAGAAATAAAGTCAGAATTGCGAGAGATAAGCTCATAATTCAGACTTTTTTCTCAGAAATGGATGATATAAACTCGCAATTGCGAGAAATAAAGTCAGAATTTCAATATAAACTCATAATTCAGACTTTTTTTCTCAGTAATGGGTGATATAAACTCGCAATTGCGAGAAATAAAGTCAGAATTGCGAGAGATAAGCTCATAATTCAGACTTTTTTTTCTCAGAAATGGATGATATAAACTCGCAATTGTGAGAAATAAAGTCAGAATTTCAATATAAACTCATAATTCAGACTTTTTTTTCTCAGAAATGGATGATATAAACTCGCAATTGCGAGAAATAAAGTCAGAATTGCAATATAAACTCATAATTCAGACTTTTTTTCTCAGAAATGGATGATATAAACTCGCAATTGTGAGAAATAAAGTCAGAATTTCAATATAAACTCATAATTCAGACTTTTTTTCTCAGTAATGGATGATATAAACTCGCAATTGTGAGAAATAAAGTCAGAATTTCAATATAAACTCATAATTCAGACTTTTTTTCTCAGAAATGGATGATATAAACTCGCAATTGCGAGAAATAAAGTCAGAATTGCGAGAGATAAGCTCATAATTCAGACTTTTTTCTCAGAAATGGATGATATAAACTCGCAATTGCGAGAAATAAAGTCAGAATTTCGAGAGATAAGCTCATAATTCAGACTTTTTTTTCTCAGAAATGGATGATATAAACTCGCAATTGTGAGAAATAAAGTCAGAATTTCAATATAAACTCATAATTCAGACTTTTTTTTCTCAGAAATGGATGATATAAACTCGCAATTGCGAGAAATAAAGTCAGAATTTCAATATAAACTCATAATTCAGACTTTTTTTCTCAGTAATGGGTGATATAAACTCGCAATTGTGAGAAATAAAGTCAGAATTTCAATATAAACTCATAATTCAGACTTTTTTTCTCAGAAATGGGTGATATAAACTCGCAATTGTGAGAAATAAAGTCAGAATTTCAATATAAACTCATAATTCAGACTTTTTTTTCTCAGAAATGGATGATATAAACTCGCAATTGCGAGAAATAAAGTCAGAATTTCAATATAAACTCATAATTCAGACTTTTTTTCTCAGTAATGGGTGATATAAACTCGCAATTGCGAGAAATAAAGTCAGAATTGCGAGAGATAAGCTCATAATTCAGACTTTTTTCTCAGAAATGGATGATATAAACTCGCAATTGTGAGAAATAAAGTCAGAATTTCAATATAAACTCATAATTCAGACTTTTTTTTCTCAGAAATGGATGATATAAACTCGCAATTGCGAGAAATAAAGTCAGAATTTCAATATAAACTCATAATTCAGACTTTTTTTCTCAGTAATGGGTGATATAAACTCGCAATTGTGAGAAATAAAGTCAGAATTTCAATATAAACTCATAATTCAGACTTTTTTTCTCAGAAATGGGTGATATAAACTCGCAATTGTGAGAAATAAAGTCAGAATTTCAATATAAACTCATAATTCAGACTTTTTTTTCTCAGAAATGGATGATATAAACTCGCAATTGTGAGAAATAAAGTCAGAATTTCAATATAAACTCATAATTCAGACTTTTTTTTCTCAGAAATGGGTGATATAAACTCGCAATTGCGAGAAATAAAGTCAGAATTGCGAGAGATAAACTCATAATTCAGACTTTTTTCTCAGAAATGGATGATATAAACTCGCAATTGCGAGAAATAAAGTCAGAATTTCGAGAGATAAGCTCATAATTCAGACTTTTTTTTCTCAGAAATGGATGATATAAACTCGCAATTGTGAGAAATAAAGTCAGAATTTCAATATAAACTCATAATTCAGACTTTTTTTTCTCAGAAATGGATGATATAAACTCGCAATTGCGAGAAATAAAGTCAGAATTGCAATATAAACTCATAATTCAGACTTTTTTTCTCAGAAATGGATGATATAAACTCGCAATTGTGAGAAATAAAGTCAGAATTTCAATATAAACTCATAATTCAGACTTTTTTTCTCAGTAATGGATGATATAAACTCGCAATTGTGAGAAATAAAGTCAGAATTTCAATATAAACTCATAATTCAGACTTTTTTTCTCAGAAATGGATGATATAAACTCGCAATTGCGAGAAATAAAGTCAGAATTGCGAGAGATAAGCTCATAATTCAGACTTTTTTCTCAGAAATGGATGATATAAACTCGCAATTGTGAGAAATAAAGTCAGAATTTCAATATAAACTCATAATTCAGACTTTTTTCTCAGAAATGGATGATATAAACTCGCAATTGCGAGAAATAAAGTCAGAATTTCGAGAGATAAGCTCATAATTCAGACTTTTTTTTCTCAGAAATGGATGATATAAACTCGCAATTGTGAGAAATAAAGTCAGAATTTCAATATAAACTCATAATTCAGACTTTTTTTTCTCAGAAATGGATGATATAAACTCGCAATTGCGAGAAATAAAGTCAGAATTTCAATATAAACTCATAATTCAGACTTTTTTCTCAGAAATGGATGATATAAACTCGCAATTGCGAGAAATAAAGTCAGAATTTCGAGAGATAAGCTCATAATTCAGACTTTTTTCTCAGAAATGGATGATATAAACTCGCAATTGTGAGAAATAAAGTCAGAATTTCAATATAAACTCATAATTCAGACTTTTTTCTCAGAAATGGATGATATAAACTCGCAATTGCGAGAAATAAAGTCAGAATTGCGAGAGATAAGCTCATAATTCAGACTTTTTTCTCAGAAATGGATGATATAAACTCGCAATTGTGAGAAATAAAGTCAGAATTTCAATATAAACTCATAATTCAGACTTTTTTCTCAGAAATGGATGATATAAACTCGCAATTGCGAGAAATAAAGTCAGAATTTCGAGAGATAAGCTCATAATTCAGACTTTTTTTTCTCAGAAATGGATGATATAAACTCGCAATTGTGAGAAATAAAGTCAGAATTTCAATATAAACTCATAATTCAGACTTTTTTTTCTCAGAAATGGATGATATAAACTCGCAATTGCGAGAAATAAAGTCAGAATTTCAATATAAACTCATAATTCAGACTTTTTTCTCAGAAATGGATGATATAAACTCGCAATTGTGAGAAATAAAGTCAGAATTTCAATATAAACTCATAATTCAGACTTTTTTTCTCAGTAATGGGTGATATAAACTCGCAATTGCGAGAAATAAAGTCAGAATTTCAATATAAACTCATAATTCAGACTTTTTTCTCAGAAATGGATGATATAAACTCGCAATTGCGAGAAATAAAGTCAGAATTTCGAGAGATAAGCTCATAATTCAGACTTTTTTCCCAGAAATGGATGATATATTTTTAAAATCTTAAATGTACTTAAATATTGAAAGTACAAGTAAATGCATTTTGTTTTCGCAATTGCGAGTTTATATCATCCATTTCTGAGAATTATGAGTTTATATTGCAATTCTGCAAAAAAAAAATGTCTTTTTTTCACCTTTTTTTTAATAAATTTATAAACTCATAATTCTGACTTTTTATCTCAGAGATAAAACTCGCAATTCTGACTTTTTCTCACAAATGCGAGTTTGTATCTTGCAATTCGGACTTCTTTTTAGAAAATTCTGGCTTTTTTTTTCTCACAAAAGCGAGTTTGTATCTTGCAATTCTGACTTCTTTTTAGAAAATTCTGGCTTTTTTTCCCCAGAATTGCGTGATACAGACTAAATTTTTCCCAGAATTGGGTGATATAAACTTGCAACTGTGAGAAATAAAGTCAGAATTGCGAGAGATAAGCTCATAATTCAGACTTTTTTCTCAGAAATGGATGATATAAACTCGCAATTGTGAGAAATAAAGTCAGAATTTCAATATAAACTCATAATTCAGACTTTTTTCTCAGAAATGGATGATATAAACTCGCAATTGTGAGAAATAAAGTCAGAGTTTCAATATAAACTCATAATTCAGACTTTTTTTTCTCAGAAATGGATGATATAAACTCGCAATTGTGAGAAATAAAGTCAGAACTGCAATATAAACTAAATTTCAATGCAAATGCAACATTTCTTTGGAGGGAAAGGCAATAAATCTTTGGGGGAACGCAATACTTTTGTGAGATTTTTTTTTTTTTTCATACAGTTTTGCAAAATTAAGGAAAAAACATCTTTTTTCTCACATTTGCGAGTTTACATCTCGCAATTCTGACTGAGATCCCGACTTCTGACTATTTGTAGTAAGTAACGAATATGCTTCGAGGAAATGTTTCTGAGTAAAAGTATACATTTTAATTAGGAAATGTAGTGGAGTAAAAGTAAAAGTAGGCTAAAAAATAAATAAGTAAAGTACAGATACTCCCCAAAAATACTTAAGTACACCAACACCACTGCATTTTAGGGACACTGTCTAGAAATTGAATGTTGAATGTAATTGAATTCATAGAAGTATACATTTTTGTGTGCCATAATTCTCCTAACTGTGTCATTTTTTGATTTCTAAAGGGAAAAACGAAGTAGATTGTCCATCTGGAGGATATGACTTATTTACACAAGAATGTTTTTCTGGACTATTTCACCATATTTTCAGTTGTCACTATGGTTTTTTAGAAATCATCTTCTTTTTATGTGGTCTGAATTGTGTTTGATAACAGCCGTACACCAAATGTGTTCGCACAACAGATTCCCAGATTACAAACCTCATTTGTCAGCGCCGCAAAAACAGGGGTTCTGGATCAACTCTTATTTTATGTCGATGTTTGTTCTTAAGTACTTCTTTGTTTTTCTTGTCCTTTAAAGTATGATGATCAAATGCAAATGTAAATGGTGCGTGTTGCATCAAGGGAGCAATTTTTTATTTCCACATTTTTATTTATTTTATAATAATTTATTCATATAATCATTAGCAGAGATGGCAAACACATATTTCACTCAAGTAGACTTACAGATACTTTTTTAAAAGACTGAAAGTTGAAGTACTGACTATGCTGTTTTACTCAAGTTAAAGTAAAGAAGTAGGAATATGTACTTAAGTAAGGAATTAAAATGTATGCTTTATAAATAGCATAACTGAGGTGAGTTATGTTTGATTAACAATGCAATGTTAATCACTGTAGAATAATATAAAAAAATATAACTTCTGCCCAATTCTGTGATAAAAAACCATGTCAGATCACAAAAGGGACGTCATTAATTTAACACACATTGGAAAACTTGATTGCACACATGCTACTGTGGTAAATGTATTTATTACACACACCAATTTTTTTACTTCCTCTGTTTCATCCATAATGTTAGCCATTTTTCTCGCTGCCATCTCTGATCATTAGTCATTTATGTAATTTATCATTTGATTATATATAAATGATTTTTCTATTTCTTATTTCCCTTGCTTATGCGTTTTCATTGTTGTTTAATCTTCTGATTGTGAGCATTCATTAACTGTTTTGTCTTCATGAGTAAGAGATAAGGCAATGTTTATGGAGATTCAAAGTTTATGAGATGTTCTGAAGCAGTTTGAAACACATGCAACTTATTATTCAATAAACTCTGCTCCTTTTTATCATCATCGTCTTCCGCTTCTGTTCTTCTCTGGCTTTACTCTGTCAACATCTTGGCTGACAGAAGACTGCTAATACAGTTTTGGGTACCAGACAAGACTTGATGTTTATGAGGTTTGGGTATCAGCGATTCTGCTGACTAGTTTAATACACCAAATGTAGGCTTTATAATAATGTGAACTGGTGAGGCCTGTTCCGAATGGAACCCTTCTTGGAAAACCTCTGACCACTGTAGTGTAACTCCGGTTCAGATTGTTACTGAACCTCTAATAGCCTTGGCCATCTTTGTGGAGAGCAACAATTCTAATTATCAAATCCTCAGAGAGTTCTTTGCTCATGAGATGCAATGTTGAACATCCAGTGGTCAGTATGAGAGAATTGAACTTAAAACACCTCATTTTAACTGCTCTAATACAAGATACATAACTTTGTATGGTCCTGTCAAGCAGACAAAAGCATAAACATGATGAATAGGACATGTGGCTTTGCGTGGTTAAACAACATTCTGCTGTTTATCACTTTTGTTGCCAGCTATTTTGACAATAATGGCTGTAGAGTTATTTTCAGAGGACAGTACATCTATACTGCTATACAAGCTGCACATTGACTACTCTAAAATATATACAAGTTTCATTTCTATAGTATTGTCCCTTGAGAAGATATACTAAAATGGTTGCTGAAAAGTGAGGGGTGTACTCACTTTTGTGAGATACTGTATGTGGAGAGCAGACTAGATGTGCTTTCTGGTAAATTTGGTTTTGTCTCCACTCTATGGCCAAGAATGATTCTGCACTGTGTCGCGTTCATTTCTATTGATTTACAATCTGATTGATTTTACTTCTGCCTCTGTACTAGTACACTGAACAAAATTATCAATTGAATTTACTTTTTTTAAGGTAAGTGGTTGCAATCAATTTAATTTGCATTTAAGTAACAAAAATGGTTTATTTAAATGTAGCTAAAATAAATTGATTGCAACCACTTACCAATGAATTTTTTTTTTTTTAGTGTACATCACAAAATAATGTGCATCCAAAACTGAAATCTGACAGCATAGTGTCAAATTTCTCTTGTCTGGATCCCATTAAGGAATGTCTGTTTGTATGGCTCCAAATGTTGCAGAATAGTGGGACAAAATAAATAGATTGTGAAATTAACAAGCCAACAAATACCAACATTAAAAAATACCAAAACGATAATTACATTTTTTTAACCCAGTATAGAGCTACACTTTTTTCTCAACTTTTTCTAAGACATGATTTCAGTATTTATTGTTCTTAATTTAACTGTATTGAAATGTGTTTATATTTTATTGCATTAAAATTTTAAGTCTTTTAAATCTTTAAATCTGAACATGTTATTCCACACAATTCTGCAAAAACTGAATAAACTTGAAACTGTGTTTACTACAAAGGTTTCTATAAAAAGTAGTCAGAATTAAATCCATGTGTTTTAATTTGCTATAGTCGTTTTTTATAAGGTTTATAATAATTGTTTTCATGTTTTACAGAAATAAAAAAGACATGTTGCCATTTTATTTAGCAAAAATTAAAAAATAACTAAAAAATAGTGTTTAACCCTCATGTTGTGTTCTGGTCATTTTCACCTTTTTCTTTTTCTTTCTTTTTTTTTTTTTAAGTTAGTATTATCACATTGGACTAAAACTTTTTGGATATTTTTTCCCAACCTTGTTGTTACAAAGAAATACAAAAAAAGGGTAATCCCTAACTTTTGAAATGTTGTGTATATAATGTATAAATAAATAAACTGTCCTAATTGAAAAAAAGTTGATAAGAGACTACACAATAAGTTTCTTCATTGAAAAAGAAAAAAAAATCATACAAAGATACAAAACCTGTAGGCTACTAAATGAAAGAAAAGAATAAAAAACAATCCAATATTTGGTGATGTTGTGCAATTTTCAACACAGCACAGGGGTTACGCCACCTTTAGTGATGTCAATAAAATAATAGCAATATTTATAAATAATATAAATAATTTTAACATAAAAACATTACACACCATCTCTTTCTGTGGAAAATCAGTGTTTTTTTTATTTTTATTAATGCTTGAACAGATAGTACAAGGGATCCCTTGAATCCATAAAATAATGACCAATAATTATAAATTAAACATTAATGACAAACACAAACATATACAGATAAATAATAAATTAAACATTGCTACAAAAAAGAGAGATTAAAAAACACCAGAATGTCAATGACATTACAATGATATTATAAAGATATTCCAACAAACGCATATAAGGAAATCATCTAAATAGATGGATATTTCTTTAGAAGCGATGTCAGTTCAGTTTTAAAAAGGGGATAAGATGGGGAACTATTTGCAAATTTTTGTTTGTGAATGAAATATTCACCATATAAGATAATTAAGCAATAAGGTACGAGAGGCCGTGCTGTATCGTGAATAAATCCTCAAGTACCTTATTGCTTTTATAAAACGGTTACCACACAATAAAAATATTAAAATCAAAAATATATATTAATTTATATATATTAAGTTGTATGTTTTCATAAAGTAAAATCATTAACTGCCTTCCGCTGTAAAAAGTAGTCCCTAACTGCTGCAGCTGTGTTTACGTTGCTAAGGGTGGTTGCTAAGGGGGTTCAATGATACACAAAACCGTTGAGTGAAGCGGTCATAGCAGTGCCGTATCATGCAGAGCCATATAAAAAGATATATATATATATCTTTTTATATGGCTCTGGTATCATGAATACGACACAGCTGCTGACCAATCAGAATTGAGGAATGGAACTAACCGTTTTATAAAAATAATAATAATAGCATGTTCCAGGGGTTTATTTTTTTTTAGAATTTTTATAATAAAAAAGAGTGTTCAACATCAGAATCAAATATATGAGAACCTAGGACAATAAAAAAAAAAAAAGTCTCCTCTGCTTGTTTGCAAAAAGAACATGAGCTGGCCATGTCCAAATATTTAGAAACATTAGAATTAACAGGCTATGTTTTATGTAAAATTTTAAAATGTGTTTCCTTTGCCTCATTAGAAGTAAAACATTTCCCAGGTAAAAACCAGTCTATATCATTAACCAAGGACCTCCAGTAGAACTTTCCTCTTGAAGAAATGTTCTTTATGAATTGAAAAAATTGCCCAATAGCGTTTTGTCCTCCGCCACGCAGAGGCGCTGTGACGAATCAGTGCAGCGCTAAGCGGAGGTCACGCATGCGCACTAACTACTGTTTCTAGACGTTTCGAAATTCAACGCAGAGGAAGAGCACTGTTATCCTTTTCCCCTCACTCTTATTATTATTATCATATCTAAAGCCTTTAAAATAGAGTTGTGGTATCTTTATAATGGAGCTGGAAGGTGGCAACTACGAGCCTGGTTTTGTGGGCATCAGGTTTTGTCAAGAGTGGTGAGTTTAGACGAGTTGTTTGTTTCTCAAACTAATATCTCTGATCCGAACTGTATGTGTTTGTTTTGATGGCATGAACCGGTTTTATATGAATCTCTTTCTTTCTTTTCACAGTAATAACATGTTGTATCCTAAAGAGGATAAAGAAAACCGCATCCTGCTATACGCTGTAAGTTTTTTGTTGTCAAATCTGTGCATGAATTGTTCTTTTAGTCCATATTAGAGCGTTTACATTACATTTACAGTGCCTTGCAAAAGTAGTCATACCCCTTCATTTTTTTTCACATTTATTTTTGTTGCAGCATTATGTTAAACTGCTTTAAATTAGTTTTTCCCCACATCAATTTACACTCCATACACCGTAATAATGACAAAGCAAAAACCAGATTTGCAAATGTTACAGATTTATTAAAAATAAAACACTGAAATAAGTAGATTGCATAAGTATTCATACCCTTAACTCAGTACATAGTTGAAGCTTCTTTACAGCCTCAAGTCTTTTTGGGTCTGATCTGACAAGCTTCACATCTGCATTTGGCAATTATCTGCCATTCTTTGCCTCACCTTTTCACCTCTCAAGCTCTGTCAGACATTTTCTAGAGTCCTAGTTGTTCCAGTCGTCTTCCATTATGGAGAATGCTTCTGTCAACCTTCAATGCAGCAGATTTGTTTCTGAACTCTTCTCTAGATCATCGCCTTAACACAAGTCTGTCACTGAGCTCTACAGGCAGTTATCTTGGTTTTTGCTCTGATATGCATTTTCAGCTGTTAGACCTTTTCTGAGAGGTGTGTGCCTTTCTAAATCAGATTCATTCAAATGAATTTGCCACAGTTTACCTCCACTTCAAATGTAGGAACATCTAGAAGCAATATGAATGCTCCTGAGCTAAATTTCCAGTGTCCCGGAAAAGGGTATAAATACTTATGCAACGGGATTATTTCTAATAAATTTGCAAAGTTGTTACAAACCTGTTTTGTGCTTTGTCATTATGGTGTAGGAGATGTAGATTGATGTGGAAAAAAGTAATTTAAAGCAGTTTAACAAAACAAAATGTGAAAAAATGAAGGGGTATGAATACTTTTGCAAGGCACTGTACATTTAGATATCTAGCAGACGGTTTTATCCAAAGCCACTTACAAAAAAGGACAAAGGAAGCAATCAAAAACAACAAAAGAGCAATAACATGCAAGTCTCATTTAGAATAACGCAGTACACGTATGTTTTTTTTTATTATATATTAAATAAAAAGAAAATACATAGAATAAAAAACAAAACAAAAAGCAAGCTAGTGTTAGATGCCTAAAAATAGATAGAAGCTAGTGATAGTTTTTTTTTAAAGAAAATAAGCAGTAAGTAAATTAATAGATAGAATACAACACTGCAAAAAAATGCTTTTCTTACTTAGATTTTTTGTCTTGTTTCCAGCCAAAATATCTAACAATTCTTAAATCAAGAAGGATTTTCTAGACGAGTAAAAATTATTTTCTATTTTTCATTACAAACATGTCAAAATGAAGTGAGACCTGTCAGTGGGTTAAGAAAATTAATCTTATTTCAAACAGAAAACAAGATTATTTTTCTTACCCCATTGGCAGATTATTTAACTTGTTTCAAGCAAAAACGCACTTAATTTTGACTTTTTACTGAAAACAAGAAAATAATTTTTACTTCTACAAAATCAGTGAACAAGAACAGAGAATCTAGTGTTAGTTAGTTGTTTTTTTAGTAAGTAAATTAATAGAGAATAAGTCTAAAAGGGCAATTTTTTTTTGAAGAATAGAGTTAAAGCAATAAATGAGTATTTTGTGCATGTCTATGTGTTGATTCATGATTACAGTTAGATCTAATTATCAAATGTGATCTAATATGCATATGACTTATGATTACAGTCGATATCCAGAGCATTAACCTTTAAAAAGGCTTAAAAGGGGTTTAACATAGAAGTGTTCTATATAACTTGATTCTTATTAATTGACAGAACAATCCCTCACTTGTTTGTGTTCATGTATGTTTTCAGTGCAGAAACTGTGACTATCAACAAGAAGCCGACAACAGCTGCATCTATGTGAACAAAATCACCCACGAGGTTGAGTGAGTGTCTTCCTGTTTTATTTACTGAGAGACAATGCATTGGTTTGAGACAATGCCTATAGAATGACTTTGTTTTGTACTGGAGACTGCCTTTTAGGTCACTCTAAATGTATGTTAGCACTGTTTAAAAGGGCATGGTGAATGCTGGATAAATAGGTCTGGGTCCATCTGATTCTGATTCACAAGCTCTTCTTCGTTTGATATTGATTCGATTGGAATTTGGATATATCAGGGACAATACATCAATATTTCTGAAAGACAACAATCTCAACCAATGCTGTAAACTAAACAGAGAGCCCTGTCAGTAACATTTACTATATTATTAAAGTTTTAAATAGCAATAGACCCATTTAGAGTAGATGTCACTTTCAGCTGCGTGCACATAGTGGTTGCAGAAAAACACTGGTAACAAGTGGAGGTAAATGGGTAAAATCCATGGAATAAGAAAAAAAAATACGTTTTTGAGCTTTTTAATGTCAAAATCAGTTTAAAACGTTTAAATAATAATTGTAGTGTTTTTTCGACAATTAAGTGGTTAATCTTGTTGTAATATTTTTTTTTATCATATATATTGTTTTATTTTGTTTACTGTGTGTACACTGTACAGTATGATATGATGCTAGTAGATAAAATCGCAGCCTTATGCGGTTTAGAAATCGCGATATTTTTTTTTGTGATTGCGATTAATTGCACAGCCCTACTCCCTATTAGTCTAAACTCTAAACCAGGGGTGCCCAATCCTGTTCCTGGAAATCTACTATCCTGCAAAGTTCAGCTCCAACCTTGATTAAACACACCTGAACCAGCTAATTAATCTCTTAGGTAGCACTTGATAATTACAGACAGCTGTGTTGGAGCAGGGCTGGAACTAAAGTCTGCAGGTAGGTAGATCTCCAGGAACAGGAGTGGGCACCCCTGTCCTAAACCATCAGTTGCAGGCTCAAGTGTCTCACGCTCAGATTTGATCAAAATTTTGGGGTATTTCGGATTTTTTGAGAACTAGTAGGTTTTTCGCCCAATCGGAACCAAACCAGTGCCGAAAGTTTCTCTGTAGAGCGAATATCAATAATTATTTTTTAAAAAGTCTAACTTTGGACTTTCCACCAGAAAGGGATTCCAAAGGGGTGGGGGCTCTCTTAGTAAAATGCCTGTAACTCCAGAACAAAATAAGATATCTTCAACAAACTCAGAACAGGTATGTAAGAAATCAGTCTGGGGACGCAGGACAAAAATCACGAAGCTTGGCCACTTGGTGGTGCTATAAAATTTAAAAATGGCTATACCTGCGCAACCATTTGTCCTATCAGCATGCAAATCGCTGTGTACGGTCTTGGTCCAAAGTGCCAAAAGTGTCTATAAGGACATTTGCATATCCCCAAAAAAACGACGTCCGCCATTGGCCGATGAAATTTGAGCACCTTTTAGACAAGGTTAACTGAGGCCGATTGGAGCGAAACTCGTTGGGCCTGTTTGACTCATGGCCCCAAAGGTCTGTGAGAAATTTGAAAGAAATCAGCCACTGGGGTGCGATACCGCGTTTTTTTTTTTTTTTTTTTAATGCCGTAAACAATTGTGCATTGCTGTGTTTTTTGTGCATACACATAATATTCATATCATATAATAGAACTCCTCATTCAAGACAACTTTGCCTCTTTATCACTGCTGTCAATCGAATAGATTGTTAAATGATTGAGAAGATTAGATTACAAAAACTACTTTTGCAAACTAGTCCTGGGTTTTTCAGTCAGTCTGGAAAAAAACAGTGCTGTGCAATTGTGTGGACTCGCTAGGTCAATAATTATATAGAAAATGTTTAAATTTGCCCTTTGGGAAGATATAATGGGGTAATTTAGAAAATAGGCCTGTCTGAATTTTCCCTTAAATCCTATAAAGCCTAAAGGAAAACTCAATACTTCACAAAACCTGCTGAGCACATGCGACAGGTGATTCTAAACAAGCACACAAAGTTTTAAGGAGATCCAACCACAGCTGGCGCTATAACAGTCAAAAATGTTACAAAACATCCTATTTCCATGGTAAATTACCTGTGTTTTGCAAAAAAAAGGCTTGCTACATGTTTTTTTTTTCATACATGCTTAAATGCCTTAAAGCGCTTGAACCCCGTTAATCGCTGCTTGTAGATATATTTCATTGTTGAATTCTGAAAATTTAAACAGAGACGGACAGCTTTTTAATAACAGATTTATTAAAACATACAATAAAGACATAAATGACAGGTTAATTAAATGTGTAATGATTATGTAATGTAGTGCATAGATTTAGTAAACTGCTACTTTCTAGAGATTTTTCAATGTAACGTTACGTCACGCTGTTTACAAATTGTTTATTAATATCTTTCAAAACACAAATGTTCTACCTACCAAAACAGGATTATTCTATGATGTTTATTGGTTAAAGAGATTTTTCTAAACACCACTAACCTCAACCCTCTTCTCTGCCAGTGAACTCACTCAGATCATTGCAGACGTGGCTCAAGATCCAACACTGCCTCGGACGGAGGACCACCCTTGCCCAAAGTGAGTGATAAACATGTTTCTTGATGTAGATATATACTAATAATGGTATTATTGTAATTCCCAGAATTCTCATAATGGCCCGTTTTATGATGAATGTGTGGTTTTAGGTGTGGACACAAGGAGGCGGTGTTCTTCCAGTCTCACAGCATGAAGGCTGAGGTAATGACACACACACACACACTGCAAAAAATGCTTTTCTTAGATTTTTGGTCTTGTTTCCAGCCAAAATATCAAAAAATTCTTAAATCAAGAAGGATTTTCTAGACGAGTAAAAATTGTCTTGTTTTTAGAAAAACAAGTCAAACTTAAGTGCGTTTTTGCTTGAAACAAACTAAATAATCTACCAGTGGGGTAAGAAAAATAATCTTGTTTTCTGTTTGAAATAAGATTTTTTTTTCTTACCCCCATTGGCTTGTTCTAAGCAAAAACTCACTTAATGTTGACTTGGTTTTTTTTTTTTTTTTTTGAAAGCAAGAAAATCATTTTTACTTGTCTAGAAAATCCTTCTTGATTTAAGAATTTTTTTATATTTTGGCTGAAAACAAGACCAAATATCTAAGTAAGAAAAGCATTTGTCTTGATAACTGCACTAAAAATGTATTTTAAACCGTTTTCACTCAGAAATTGCTGGTAAACACACTTTTTTAATTACAGCAATATCATAAATGCTGTCTAGCATAAACTTGGAACTTTTGATTTTCTGAATGCAGGATGCCATGAGGCTTTACTACGTCTGCACTGCCCCACACTGCGGCCACAGATGGACAGAATGAGGAGGCGTTCTGAGGTCCTGCGTCACTGTTCCATTCCCGAACATTATTTCTCAGTTTAGGAGACGTCTATTCTGGAGTGGATGTATCTTGTCAGTGACCCATCTGTTGGTCACTGATGCATTTGGTGTTTATTTTAGTTGTGAATTTTAGTGTGAGATTCATGCACAAACACCAGCGACTCGTCCTTTGACCTGAAGTGTTTATAGTTCTTCATTTTAATTCTACACAAGTGTATTTTTTTGAAGGTTTGTAATAAAAGATTACAAAAAGTATGAGTTTTCATTTTGATAGTTTTGAGGATTCTGGATGCATTTTTTTATTTCATGGTGGCTTGGAGTACAGGGAACGCAAGCATTTCTCTATGCACCTGCCACCTTCACTAACCAATGAGAAGAACTTATAAACTGCCTATTGTAATAAAAAGAGAAGAGTTAAGAGCTGTCCGGTTTTCCTTTAAAATAAATGCTTGATGGTTCAACGTTTGGAAAGGAGGATCACAGAACCAGTATTAAGCAGCCCAGGTATATTTGTAGCAATAGCCAAAAATACATTGTATGGGTTATCCATTTTTCTTTTATGCCAAAAAACAGTAGGATAAAGCATAGGATAAAAAATTTACAGATAATTTCCTCAACACTTTGTCATCCAAGATGTTCATGTCTTTCTTTCTTCAGTTGAAAAGAAATTATGTTTCTAGAGAAAAACATTTCAGGTATTATCTCCATATAGTGGACTTCAATGGTGCCCCTAAGTTTGAACTTCCAAAACGCAGTTTAAATGCGGCTTTAACGGGTTCTAAACGATCCCAGCCGAGGAAGAAGGGTCTTATCTAGTGAAACGATCTCTCATTTTTTGAAACAAATTGACAATTTATATACTTTTTAAATTCAAATGCTCGTCTTGTCTCTTCTCTGCGATGCGCTTGCGTACTCTGTGTGATCTGGGTCAATACAGGTACAATGCATGTCGAAAAACTCCCATCTCGTTCTTTTCTTCCCCAACTTCAAAATCATCCTACATCGCTGTTTTACCTTTTTGTTTTTTTATAAATGGCGTTTGATCTTTGCGTGTTCACTTATCTGTGTTGGTATTTCTGCAGCAATGTAGGATGATTTTGATTTTGATGTTGGGGAAGAAAACAAGATGTTTTTCGATATATACAATCTTGAGCCGGAGTTCACATAGACATAGACAAGACAAGCGTTTGAGGTTAAAAAGTATACAAATTGTCAGTTTGTTTCAAAAATAACTGATCGTTTCACTAGATAAGACCCTTCTTCCTCGGCTGGGATCGTTTAGAGCCCTTTGAAGCTGCATTTAAACTGCATTTTGGAAGTTCAAACTCAGGGGCACCATTGAAGTCCATTATATGGAGAGAAAAAAACAATTTCTTATCGACTGAAAAAAGAAAGATGAACATCTTGGATGCGTTAATTATCTGTAAATTTTTGTTCTGGAAGTGAACTACCTCTTTAAGGAAAGATCATGTTCCATGAAATTTCCTACTGTTAATGTATCAAAAACTTAATTTTTGATTAGTAATATGCATTGCACCCTCAGATTCCAGATTTTCAAATAGTAGTATCTCATCCAAATATTGTCCTATCCTAACAAATCATACATCAATGGAGCTTATTTATTCAGCCTTCAGATGATGCATACATCTCCCTTAACACCCGTAAGACTGGTTTTGTGGTCCAGGGTCACATATTGGTATTGCACTTTTAAAGTTGTACTGGGAAATATATTATAAAAACATTTTAAATAATCTTTTTTATTATTTCACAGTGTATATTACAGCTAATTTATAATCACAATATGTTTGACTATATTGTGTAGCTGTACAAACCTGTAGCTCTTAAACAAAAAAATCTCAACTGGAGTTTTTATCAGAAAAATCGCATTATTATTTTATTTTTTTCAGTTGTGTATGGAGAGTACAAAGTGAAAAACCCGGAATGGAGCTGGGGTAGAGTGATTACGGAACGCTTTGACACACAAACCTTGAACGCGGTGTTTCCGACTCCTGGAAAGTTTGTAAAACGTACTTTTCAACGTCAGGTGAAATGTTTGCTAAACCTCAGATTCTCTGTATTAATTTTGCATAAAGCAATTTCACACTGTTGATGATGCTGTTGCATTGCCACTACCAGCGTGTCTGCCTGAATCAAAGTACAAATAAGGTCTCACTACCAAGAGAATAATTATTATGCTAGATAAGACCCTTCTTCCTCAGCTGGGATCGTTTAGAGTCATTTGAAGCTGCATTTAAACTGCATTTTGGAAGTTCAAACTTGGGGGCACCATTGAAGTCCATTATATGGAGAGAAATCCTGAAATGTTTTCCTCAAGAAACATAATTTCTTATCGACTGAAGAAAGAAATAGATGAACATCTTGAATGACAATGGGATGAGTAAATAATCTGTAATTTTTTGTTTTAGAAGTGAACTACTCCTTTAAGTAAAGATAATGTTCCATGAAGATATAAATTTCCTACTGTAAATATATCGAAACTTAATTTTTGATTAGTAATA
The DNA here is from genome assembly GCF_049309525.1 of Garra rufa. Lineage (NCBI taxonomy): Eukaryota > Metazoa > Chordata > Actinopteri > Cypriniformes > Cyprinidae > Garra > Garra rufa. Next base: position 834,213 of record NC_133371.1, on the reverse strand, counting down.
TGCATTGCTAAGAATTTCATTTGGACAACTTTAAAGGCAGTTTTCTCAATATTTAGATTTTTTTTTGCACCCACAGATTGCAGATTTTCAAACAGTTGTATCTCAGCCAAATATTGTCCTATCCTAACAAACCATACATCAACGGGAAGTTTATTCATTCAGCCTTCAGATGATGCATAGCCTACATCTCCCTTAACACCCGTAAGACTGGTTTTGTGGCCCAGCGTCACATATTGGTATTGCACTTTTAAAGTTGTACTGTAAAATATATTATAATAACATTTTAAATAATCTTTTTTATTATTATTTCACAGCTAATTTGTAATCACAAAATGTTTGACTATATTGTGTAGCTGTACAAACCTGTATAGCTCTTAAACAAAAAAATCTCAACTGGAGTTTTTATCAGAAAAATCGCATTAAAAATATTTTTTTCTCAGTTGTGTATGGAGAGTACAAAGTAAAAACCCGGAATGGAGCTGGCGCAGAGTGATTACGGAACGCTTTGACACACAAACCTTGAACGCGGTGTTTCCGACTCCTCCTGGAAAGTGTGTAAAACTTTTCAACCACAGGTGAAATGTTTACTAAACCTGATTCTCTGTATTAATATCTTGTTGCATAAAGCAATTTCACACTGTTGATGATGCTGTTGCATTGCCACTACCAGCGTGTCTGCCTGAATCAAAGTAGGCTACAAATGAATTACTCTAGTATTAATCAAGGTTTGATTTTTCCAACTGTACTTAGAGAAGTAGTTGTGCAATTGCACAAAGCATTCATGCAAGTGACTGCCTCTTTTTATGTTATGCAATTCTGCCAAGCTGTCACTTCTGTTATTTTTGCAATGATAAAATATCGCCTATTCACATTGGCATTTCCATTGTTCGCTATGAAAAACCCGTGCAGTGAGATTTCTTCATCTGCCTGGAGGACTACCTGAATCTGCACGAGACAGGAAAGTACGCGGAAGCTCAACATGTTTGTCCCTCCCAGTCATTCACGGCTATTAAACCCGACAGTTTGCAAGTCATGCACATTTACCGGGTTTGATAGAAATGAACGGTATGGACGGATACGCACCTGGAGAAACCGTGGATGTGAATGCAGGTGAGAGCAAGCGTCCACAAGCGATCGTGTGCATAGTCTGTCGTTGCATGTTTATCTGATCGCACTGTTGTTTCGCAGTGGCTGTAGTGTGTCGACGTGGTTGGAACGCCGTGGAACCTCGGGTCAGGACCGAGATGAAGAGTCCCGCGCAGACGGTGATCGTTCACCACACAGCGCTCCGGTACTGCGCGCACCCGCGCGATAGCGCCTCTCAGCTCGCGCACATCCAACACATGCACATGCAAGAGAGGGGCTTCGACGATATCGGTTACAAGTAAGATAATAAAACGATACATTTAATATCTGACTAGTCTTTATATCACAGTGCAATTAAGATCTTACATATACAAATGCATATAGTATGTCATTATGTTGCGAAAATGCTTGTAGATCAACTTTGGATGTAAAAGTAATTCAGTGCTATTGTTTGGGTAATATTTGTATGAATCTAAAATGAGACTAAAATACTATGAATATTTCTGAATTAAAATTCTTAATGGTGTAACTATAAAAGAAAAAAGTGTACATAAGTAGCCTGGCATAACGTATTTATGTTTATTATTATTATTATACACAAATAAGAGCAAAACAGGAAGTCATTTTGGTGTCATGTGACACATACACAAACAAAAACACACAGGCAAGTTCCCTGCGGATTATTAAGAATGTCTCAATGTGTTCTTCTTTAAAATAATAATAACCAGTGCTGGGTGTAGCACATTATTATAATGCAATATTACTTTTTCCAAGTAACTAGTGAAGTAACGCGTTACTTTTTAATTGACAAGAAAATATCTGAGTTACTTTTTCCAATAAGTACTAAGTTACATTTTCCAAACATTTATTGATTAAAAGCTCTCCTGTCCCCATGTTGAGAGAAATTGTGAGTAAGATGTTACTTTAGTTCTAGAATAAATGTGAACATGCGTTAATTCATCTCACTCACTAAAAAACAAATACAGTATTCTTCAAAATGAATAAAAACATTGAAATTCAATGCAAACCTGCAATAATTAAATATGTTAAATAATTCAAATATCCTATATGTAATCCCAATAACTAATAAGCAAAAATTACTCAGGATAATCTAACATTTGTTTTCCTTTTTTTATTGCTGAAGAGTTGACATTTTTGTACAGACGTCAATTTACTTTTCTCTAAGCCTGAGGCTTTTGGTGTGAAAATGCTTTTACATTTGACAAAAATAGAACTTTTTATATTAAAAACAAACAAGTCCTGCCCAGATTTAAAAAGTAACGCAAAAGTAACTTAACGGATTACTTTCCATAAAAGGTAACTAAGTAACGTAATTACTTACTTTTTTAGGGAGTAACTCAATATTGTAATGCATTACTTTCAAAGGTCCACTGAAGTGCCTTGAAACACGCAGCGTTATTCTATGTGGTGACGTACTTTTAACTGAAACAAAAACATATCGCCCAGCCCCGCCCACTTATTTTGAATAGCCAATAGCGTTCCATTAATATCTGTTCGGGCCAGAGCCGTTGAGCTCGTAAAGCCGCATTTGTAGCTTATGACAGCCACAGACTAATAAATTACCCCACAGATTCAATATGAAACTCTTGCTAAAATAAAATAGTGATCATAATCATGCTGAGGCTGTGTAGTTTAATACATGCCGATCGCACATATGATCTGCTCCGTGTTTTTGCGTCTCTGTGTAGGGGGCGGGACACTACGGACTCTAGAGAGCATTTGATTGGACAGAACGTTTGATGAGAAACTGAAGCGCACGGTGATATCATCAAAATCGTTGATTCATATTGGCGGAAGTGACGAGACTGTAAGTTTTGAATGCCCATATCTTGTAAACGCGAATTTTGTCGTTGTTTTGAAGCACACTAGCTTATAGATAATCTTAAGGCTAATATATTCACACTAAAAGCCAAAAAAACTTTCATTTTGATTTCAGGGGGACTTTAAAAGTAACTTTCCCCAACACTGATAATAATAATAATAATAATAATAATCACACAATATTTTTATATTTTATCTCAAAAAGTCATGTTTAAATTCTGCTGACAAATCAGGACTGACTCTATACATTACTCATCCATCCACTCATCTGTCTTTCCTCAGCTTTCTGATCTCTGGAGATGGGATGGTGTATGAAGGGCGAGGATGGGGGGTCGTAGGGGCCCATGCAAAAGAACACAACTTCAATTCTGTTGGCGTCGCATTCATGGGCAACTTCAGTGGTGAGAATACGACTGATTTTAGAATGAATGCAATTTGTGGTGTTATTATTTGCAATTGCAATTATTGCAATAATGCAATTATTTAATGTTCGGTTAAGATGTTTAGTGAGTTTGTAAAGGAAAATAGACATCGTGTAATAATGAATTCCAAATGTTCAACATGTGCTAAAGAACATTTCTGTTTGTGTGTAGATGAACTGCCCAGTTCTGCATCACTGTCTGCTCTGCTGAGACTGCTGCACATTGGAGTGCTTCACGGTCATGTGCGGCCCAGTTTCGTTCTTGTGGGACACAGAGATGTGGCAAAAACTGAGTGTCCAGGGGAACATTTATACACTCTACTACCAAAACTAAGAGACCAATTACAAAACCATTGACCCATTGACCTCTTTTCTATGCATAAGTTGCATTAAATCCTTGCTTGTGTGTGTAGCAATGTGTGAATGTGAAAATGATACTGTGTTACATTTTGCAGTTGTGAGTGCCTTGAAAAAATCCCTTGTCGAAATATCCTAAAGGAATACTAATGGATTGATTTTTATTCAAATTTGGAACCAGTCCTGAAGGGCATAATTAAAAGTGCACTCAAAGGAAAAACTGAAAAACTGAAAATTCAGGTTATATAGTAAAAATCTTGTTTGATACCTTCAGGGTTGGATACAAATTATAACAGAAATTACATTAGCAACTCTATATGATTTTTGGTTGAGGGATATTTTACAGATGATTCATTTAAAGACTAGCCTTGAAATCTACAAAATCTCAATTAAGTTATGTTTGTCATTTCTCTGTACCAAAAACCTAGTTCAAATGGACTGAACAGTTACGTGCAATAAATTAATACTCGGGTGTTAAAATATCCTAGAAAACGAAAGGATTTGCAATTGTGTTTTTTTATTTATTTTTGAGCTCTTTTTGTCCATCTGACATGTGTATTTAATGTTTTGCATCAATGCCTTTTTATGAGGCAGTCAATGATCGTCCTTGTGTCTGTGTTTCTAGCATTAAACTCGTATTTACTGTCATTGTTTCCCTACTCGTATTTCCTCTTTCACTTAATGTACACTTATTATTATTCAGTAATAACTTCATCTGCTAGTCTGTTTAGTTTTTGCACTTTTACTGTTGTACTTTATTCGTTTTGCAATTGCCTTTGTGCTATGTTCATACCCTCAACTACACTCTTAAAAATAAAGGTGCTTTAAAAGGTAAATTCATTTAAAGGTTCTTTAAAGAATCATCTATTTCATACCTTTTTAGAATCTGAAGAACCTTCTTTCGCCACAAAGAACCTTTTGTGAAACAGAAAGGTTCTACAGATGTTGAAGGTTCTTTATGGAACCATTTAGACAAAAAAGGTTCTTCTATGGCATCGTGAAGCACCTTTATTTTTAAGAGTGTAGTAGCCTAAAAAAATGTTTAACATGGAAATTAAACCACTTACAAATGAGCTAAATTTTATGTAAAACTAATTTAAAAGCACATTTTTACAATTTCACATCTTTCTTAATTTAAATTGCAGTTAAGTTCTATGAAAATTGACAACTGGTATTATCTGAATAGGCAGTTTCTCATGTTTAATCTGATATAACATCTGCCTTTATGTATTTAAACGTAAAGCAAAATGTCCCCTGTTGTGGGGACGGTTGCAACATTTCACTTTGTCTATTCAACTGTAAATTGCACGTATATTATCATATGCACACATGTTACAGCAATATGAGTGAGTAGCTGACAGACGTGGCTTTATTGTGTTAAAAGTTTGGCTTTCTAACAAACCATCTCTGAGAAACTAAAGGAAATGCAAAACATGTTGCAACCGTCCCTACATATACTTTTGGAGAAAATAAAAATTAATCCTAAGCATCGAAGATCATTCTAGCACCTTTTATATTTATTTTTTCTTTTATATGTATTTTTATTTATTTTTAAAATCTTAATGTCCAGATCCCTGTTTATGTTCCTGCAAAATGAAAACTTTTTTTTTCCTGTAACAGTGCAACCATATAAAAAAATTGTAGGTTTTCATTAATAAATATAATTATGCAAATAATTCGATTTTTTGTGAATAACTACAAAAAAAGGTGCAAGAATATACTTCTCTTAATTTATTCCAAAGCTATAGAGTTAATTACTTGAGAATGAGCAAAGGAAAGATTTTTATGAGTGTCTGAAAATGGGAAATGCAAATGCTTAAATGTTTTTTGGGCTGATTTGCCTTTTATTTTCTCCAAAACTATACAGTAAAATGACTTAGTCAGGGTGACTGTGAACAAGAATCAATTGAAAGAATGAGCAAACCTATAAGGGATTTTTTCAGAGACTGTTTGTATTAGAAAGCTGTAATTTTAATAAAATAAAGCCACATCTGTCCGTTACAGTTGCAACATTCAATAAAATGTAATTAAATAATTCTTAAATATAATTTAGCAATTTCTTTATTTTATTTGTGCACAGTCACAGTCTTTAATAAGGTAAATTGGCTGTAAAAAAACAACAACCAAAGAATAGTAAATGAAACAGATTTTTTTTACCTATTCACTTAAAAAAGGAGAGATCCCTAACTATTAAAGGGGTTTATTAGAATTATCACTATAAAATTACAATTACGTAATGTTATGGCAAGCTTTTAAAAAATAAATGATAAAATTGGTATATTAGCTTAACAACATTTCATTGATACAAGCTAACTACGCCTATAAGAAGCTCCGAACGCACTGATTAAAATGTTATGTTTTTACAGTGCATCACACAAACAACTTAGACACTATGACCAAAAATCTCATCTTTAAAAAAAAATCTTTTTTACCATGATTATGACAATCAGTTATTTTCTAAAAAAAAATTACAACTGATATACTTTTAAACCTCAAATGGTTGTCTTGTCTAGCTCTGCAAGACGAGTTTTTGAAATTAAAAAGTATATAAGTTGTAAATGTTTAAAAAAAATAACCGATTGTTTTGCTAGATAAGACCCTTCTTCTTTGGCTGTGATCTTTAGAGCCCTTTGAAGCTGCATTTTGAAAGTCGGGGGCACCATAGAAGTCCATTATATGGAGAGAAATCCTAAAATGTTTGCCTCAAAAAACAGAATTTCCTTATGACTGAGGACAGAAAGACATGAACATCTCGGATGACAAGGGGGTGAGTACATTTACTGTACATTTTTGTTCTGAAAGTGAACTACTCCTTTAAGTAACAAGATTTTTAACCTATTCGCTTAAAAAAAAGAAGAAGAGATAACTAACTTTTTAAGGGGTTCATTATTATTATCATTATAAAATGACAATTATGTAATGTTGTGGCAAGCTTTTAAATCAATGTAGTGGTAAGGGACAGCATGTTGGGATGATTGCAACAATGTGTAGCTAAAGCACTGATTAAAATGTTCTGTTTTTACAATTCACTATGACCAAAAATCTCATCTTTAAAAAAATTACTTTTTACCATGATTATGATTTTTGGTTAAAGGAATGATCGCATGGCTGATTTCTTCCCGGAAGTATGAGGGGCCAATAAAACATGTGCAGTATGAATATCATCTCTGTATCTTATTCCTGCTTGAAGAAATAAGGCATGTTGCAACTCTCCCCAATAGGCCACTATTTTTGCCCGATAAGTGCACGCTCCCTTATGGAGCCTAGGCCATCCTCTAGAGATCAGGGCTCATGTCCTTCCTAAGCTGTTTGTTTACTCACATCCCCAAGTGTTGTCGTCTGTCTCAACTCCTTAGCATAACGTCGTTTTGCTTTGCCTCGCTCGTTTCTGACAGGCATTGACTCGGATGAATGTGTAAACAGAAGGGCGGTCTCAGGTGAGAGGCTTGAGTTTCACCGGCTTCCGAAGTGTTATAATTGAGCCTTGGAGTTCATTGATCAGTCAGAGAGATTGGCTGTGCTGGAAACTTATCAGATCTTTGTTTTGTTTTCATCGGACGTCTCTGAAGAATGAGCGGGCACTTGGGTTGAACTTTTAAGTTCTGTTGGACACCTTTAAACATGGAGGAACTAAAAGCCCCCGTGGGTTTTTTTCACAAGTCCTCATTCAGCATCAGCAGCTTGCTGCTCCGGCACGAACGCGCGAGAACGGACACTATCGCCGCGCACGAAGCACCGCGCTCCCGCGCCGCGAAGCCGCCAGCGCGCTCCAATCAGTCAAATGATGGAAAAGACAAGCAGATACGAGAGCGGAACGAATTAGCAAACAGACCAGATAAAAAAGAGGTAGTTGAAGAGGCAAAGTGTGAAGTAGCTGGACAAGAAAAGAAGAGTAAACCTGATAAGCCTCCGTTCAGTTATAACGCGCTTATCATGATGGCCATCCGCCAGAGTCCGGAGCGTCGGCTCACCCTCAACGGCATCTACGAGTTCATCATGGGGAACTTCCCGTACTACCGAGAAAACAGACAAGGCTGGCAAAACTCCATCCGACACAACTTGAGCCTTAACAAGTGCTTTGTTAAAGTGCCGCGCCACTACGATGACCCTGGAAAAGGCAACTACTGGATGCTGGATCCATCCAGTGATGATGTGTTCATCGGCGGAACCACCGGGAAACTCAGGCGCCGGTCCACCGCGGCATCCCGAGCCAAGCTGGGGATGAAGAGAGCCGCGCGGCTGTCCTCCACCTCCACTGCCGCTGGACTAGCGTTCGCGGGGTCGTTTTACTGGCCCGTCCCGCCGTTCGTAACCCTCCAGCATCGCCACCCGAACCCCGCGGGTCACCACAACAACTACGCCTCAGTTCTCTCCCAAAGCTCGCGCCACTTCAGCTCGGTGGCTCCCGCTGCGGAAAGACTTCTTCTCCCATCCGGCCAAGAGGCAACTTATTATGGCATGGGTTGTGAACAGATGACCTCCGCTTCCTCCTTCTCCACATCTGCCTCTGTGCCTCTGCCTCTCTCCGCGCCCTGCTCTTTTAACTTACTCTCCAATCAATCCAGTTACTTTTACTCCCATCAGGTGCCTCACACAGCGGGACTGTCACCCTGGGCGCAGGAGGACGCTTACCTCTCCAAAACGTCTCCTTCTGGACAGTTGTTCCCGGGAAAGCCATCTCCTGCTTCTGAATACATTGGAGGACTATGCACAGACATTCCTAATTACTTTCCGCATTTTAACACAGCCAGCTCTATACACTGAAAAGATTGCAATTTCATTTTATAGCTGTTTGATAAAAAGCTTTATATTAGGTGGCCTTAACTACTATGTACTTAGATCAGAAAATAAGTACAATCTACTTAATGTGGTCATACTGTATTGCAAAACACTTTTGCTTCTATTAAGGGTAAGGGATGGGTCAACTATTTAATAATAAGTCATTACAGAAATTAATTACAGATGTACATATAGGTATTTTTAAAAATATAAGTACAATGTAAAAACATGCATGTACACAATAAGTGCATTGTAACAAAAGATTAATTTAAATGTAAGTACATACACAGCAAAAAGATTTTTTTGTCTTGTTTCCAGCCAAAATATCTGAACATTCTTAATTAAAGATTTCTATTATTATTTATAAGCCAAAATTAAGCAAGTTTTTTTGCTTAGAACAAACAAAATTATCTGCCAATGGGGTAAGAAAAATAATCTTATTTCAAACTGAAAACAGGATTATTTTTCTTACCCCATTGGCAGATTATTTTGCCCGTTTCATACAAAAACTCACTTAATTTTGACTTGTTTTTTTCTGAAGACAAGACAAAAAAAATTCTTGTCTAAAAATCCTTCTTGATTTAAGACTTTTCAGATATTGTGGCTGGAAACAAGACAAAAGTAAGAAAAGCATTTTTTGCAGTGTAGTAGTTAAGGCCACCTAATGTAAAGTGGGACCAAAGCTTTTTTTTAAACAAGTATTTATTATTATTATTATTGTTGTTATTATTATTACACTGCAGGTAAAAAAAAAAAACGTAGGTTTTTATGTTTTTGAAGGAAGTCTCTTGCTCTCTAAAATATAGCAAAATAGTAATAGTATTAGGATATGATAAACTGTGTTATGAAATTTTATTTAATATTCAGCAAAGCTGAATTTTCAGCATTGTCTTTAGTGTCACATGATCCTTTAGAAATCATTCTAATATGCTGATTTGCTGCTCAATTATTAGCAATTATTATTGGTGCTTAGTTGTAATGTTTCTTTTTATTATTAATGTTGAAAACCTGTTTTTGCTGCTTATATTTTCGTCTATCCACACACTCTTAAAAATAAAGGTGCTTCAAAAGGTTCTTCACAGCGATGCCAAAGAACCATTTACTCAAAGGTTTAAAGAACCATGTCTGTTTTATCTTTTTTTTTTTTAATCTGAAGAAACTTCTTTTGCCACAAAGAACCTTTTGTGAAACAGAAAGGTTCTTCAGATGTTAAACGTTCTTTATGGAACCATTTAGACTAAAAAGGTTCTTCTATGGCATCGTGAAGCATCTTTATTTTTAAGAGTGTACTTGCTGAATAGAATCAGAAATGTTTGTTTAGCAACAAATCAGCATATTAGAATGATTTCTAAAGATGTGTAATAATGCTGAAAATTCACAGCAATAAATTACATTTCACAATATTATTAAATTTACTTTTACTATATTTTTCATGTTATCAATGCAGCCCTAATGAATATAGATTCTTTCAAAAACATAAAAAAAAACTCAGTTATCTTGACCTGTAGTGTATTATTAACACAGAGTTTGTGTTGTTTTTGTGTTATTTTTTATGCATTAATTTCCTGTAAGGCCAAATATTTGTGGCCAAATCAAATGCAGTCTTTTGCAATTTTTAGTCCCAAAAATAAAAAATGAATTCCACTGGAACAAAAGTTACCCAAAGTATTTTAAGCAAATGATGGCAACACGCTGAGTTTAAAAACTGTGCACTTCTTAATAAAAAAAGGAAGTAGCTAAAGGAAACAATCATGTTTTGTTCTGACCACATATGTCTGTCAAAGCGTTTTGATGCTATCATGTTTTTTTTTATACGGCGCAGAGTAGTTTGGGTGAGTTAGGATGCAAAATGTTTAAGTGCATGATTCTGTCCGGTGTTTTTCCGTATGTCAGGTGTCTTGGTGTTGTTCAGCATTTACAGTCACTCACATAATCCTGATTGTGTGACTATTTCCTATTTCATACAATGAATTAACTTTACACAGCCTGCAGGTCTTGGCCTGTCATTTTGTCTTGACACAAACATGTATCCACTTCAAGGAAATAAATGTTTTGGAGGAACCTTTGTTGCTGACAATTATTTGTTCATTAATTGTTAAATGACAGAATTTCCCATTTTTAAATTCCAGACAGGTAATAGTTTTTCATATATATTTAAAATGCATATGCACAATATTAAATAAGTTATAATTGTATTGTTTTATTTGTACTTTAAAACCTTTAGGACCTGAAATAACCTATGCACTCTTAAAAATAAAGGTTATTTATTGGCATCGAGGTGCATGAAGAACCTTGAACATCAGCGGAGCCTTTCAAATGTAGAAAAGGTTCTTAATAATCAAAAAAGGTTTTTTAGACTTTTAAAATGTTCTTCTAAATGGTTATTTTAAGAACCGTTCACTAAAAGGTTATTTGGGGAACCAAAAATTCTTCTATTTCATCACTGCAAAAACACCCTTCTGGAATCTTTATTTTTAAGAGTGTAGTTCACATCTGCAAGACTAAATGACCTAAACGTTGTTGTTTTTTTTCCAATTAACGTCCTCATACAAATCATCACCTTAGAATTATAAGGTTTATCTGCATTCTGAGCACTTTCGAGATATTGAGCTTCAAAGTTTTTGCATTCCATAGACTTCTGTAGATAGAACCATTTTTGTTTTCTAAAAAAAGGCCCAAAATGTACACAGCTTACAAAAGAAACATCAAATAATGTAAACCAATTGTCACAGAATAAGACTGTATAAATAACTCAATTTTGACAAAAATGTCAGATAGAACCTTATAATTCTAAGGTGACGAAATATATAAAACTGTCCATTTAATAACTTTTAATAATGTTTCATTTTCAATATGCTGTGATTTATACAGGCGAAACAGAATAGATTAAGTCTGTTTGAAAAATTCACATGACACGCCGTCTTCTTATGCTTTTCTTACTTGGATTTTTTGTCTTGTTTCCAGGCAAAATATCTGAAAATTCTTAAATCAAGATCGAATTTCTAGACAAGTAAAAATATTTTTTTTGTCTTCAGAAAAAAAAACAAGCCGAAATTAAGTTATTTTTTGCTTAGAACAAGCAAAATAATCTGCCAATTTCTTATTCTTTTTTTTAAAACACTCTTAATTTTGACTTGTTTTTTCTTAAAGCAAGACAATCATTTTTACTCGTCTAGAAAATCCTTCTTGATTTAAGATTTTTTAGATATTTTGGCTGGAAACAAAGCAACAAATCTAAGTAAGAAAAGCATTTTTTGTTGCATATGAATTAATAGATTATCGATTTATTAAACAATATATTGAATTTAGGAATTTATGATTTACTATAATGCAGTGTTTTATGAAATGGTTTATGTTTGTTAAGTAACAACACGATAAATAAAATTGATTAAACAGGTCTAGCTTGAGTCTATAGAACAAATCTGGATATTAGTTTTTCACATCTTTCTCCCCTTCTCTCTCTCTCAAACACACACACAATGTCTGAGCGTCCCTAGAGTGCGATCACAGCCTCAGCTCAGTAATGAAGTGGGTCTCCTTTTTCAAATGGCTGAGGAGGGGAGAGATAAAAAGAGATGATAGAGGAAATTCAAAGAGAAAGAGAGAGAATTCAACCACTTCAAATAGACACAAGTGGTTTTTCACATTTGTACAAGATGCGGTAATTGAGTGAGCTCCATGAAATGTGTTGCCCTTGAACCAAGGAAACCAGTTACTGAGTACAGGTTTCACCTCACAAAAACGGACCAGCGAGCAAACCTTACATGCCCTCACTGAGTTCATGCCGTTTCCCAAATCTGTGTTTGAAATGTATTTTTATTACTTCTATTTGTTATTGAATAAAATTAATAAAATAAAGTAAATTTAAGTGCTTTTTAAGCTAGTTAATAAATGGAGAAACACATTTTTTTATAATGCATGTTACATGTTAAATAGGAAAAGAGTAAATTATGCATATTTACATGCAACTAACCTTAAACCAAACCCTAATGGACCATATGCACGGATAACTTCCTTGTTTAAACAAGCCAGCTCAGTCATTTCCGGTCAACTGTACTGTACCGTAATATGAGTCTACTTTGCTTGTTTTTTTTTACATACTCCATTCACAATCGAAGCAAAGTTTTGTTTGTCTAAGAGAACCAAACATCATATATAGCATTTCAAGAATGACAAACGCCAGGTAAAAAAAATTGCGAGTAAATTGGCTAAATATGTGCGAGTAATTGCTATGATTAACAAAAACTGGAAGAAACATCTGACAAGCTGATGGCAAAAAAAAAAACAGCTGTGCATTAAATGATTCAGACTAAATTCAGAGTAACAAAACTACAGCAGTAACAAGATTGTGTTGGTTTAATATAGACTATTTAATAGTTTTTATAGTTCAAGATAAAGCTTAAAAGATGTAGTTATTAAATTATATAAAATATTTCAAATTCACATCGATTCATATTGAGTGCATTATTTAATTCTTATACCATTCATATTTAACTTATTTCATTTGTAGCGAACTATATATAAGTATTTAAATAATTCACCCTTATAGGCTGTTTGTGTCTGAGCTTATTTATTTATTTTAATGACTTACTGCACTTGCTATACTATATACTTCAGTGTGGTAAAAGTACTACAATTATTATACTAGAAATTTTAAAATAAATCAAAAAGCAAGACGTCCTGAAACAACTAGGAAGTTGAAATGGCAGCTGCAGCCAGTGATTGATCCTCTGCTGCCATCTTCAGGTAATATGGGTCATTTCATATCATTTTTATCTTGAAAAGATGTTTTCCTTGAAAAGACATGAATGAAAAGTGATTTTTTTTTTTTAATTAATTTTATTGCACAGCTGTATAGTTGAAAAATAATGAGGGCTTTAAAATATTACAAGATTTTAAAAATGTGTTCATGACTATTAGGCAAGTCACCGATTATCAAGAATATGATTAAGATGTCCTTGAAGAGAAGTATCGCTAGCTAGCTAACGTTAGCCTAAACACGTTATGATAGTGTTTAGCTCTCAGCATTTAAATGTACAACTATACAGGTAATGTCCTGGGATTACCAGGCTCCGCATTTAAATTTTATGTTAAATAATATGAAACTAAATGTTGATGCTGCTATCATTATTTACGATGTTGCAAAATATTATTTTTCTCAATTACTGATAAGAACTAAGCAGTTGAGGAGTCTCAAGAGTGTCTACCTATATATATAGCACATGTAAAATAAGCTTCAGCAGAAGTTTACGAGCTGGCTTATCATTGTGCGGAGTTTCTAAAGAACGCTCTGTGCATATGGTCAATTGGCACTATTTTATGTGCATTTCGAAATACCCCAAAATGAAAATAAGCTGCAAATTTAGTGATGCAGATGAGTTTGTTTCTTCATCAGATTTGGAGAAATGTGTCATTCCATTACTGTCTCACCGATGGATCCTCTGCCGTGAATGGGTGCCGTCAGAACAGCTGATAAAAACATCAACATAATCCACAAGTAATCAATTTTTGGGTGAACTATTATTGTAAATGCATAATTACACTAGTACAAAGACACCTTAAAATAAACTGGAATATCATACTACCCTCCAAAGGCAAAGTACAGTAACTACACATTTGGTCAAAATTCCAAAAATTCAGTTAAGGCTTAAAATGGACTTTGTGACAACTGTTTTGTCTTGTGGCAAAGTCTCCTGGTTAAATTGTGTCCCGTTTCAGAGAAAAGAGATGAGAGATGAGAGTGTCAACATGTTTGACTAGCTGGTGTAAAAACTTTAAAGGCATTTTTCTCAGTTTCAGTGTTGGCGTAGTTACTGCACTTTGCCTTTGGAGGGCAGCATACTACTCCTCCTATTATTATTACGACTTACATTTGCTAAAATGCTTCCTGCAGCCTACACATTACATCACATTTTGCTCTGGTGAACTTTACCTCACCTCTCAATATTACTTGAAAGGAGTAAGAACACACAGATATGTAAAGACGCCTCTCAGGACAGCTTCACTGTAACCTTACTGTTGGCAAACTACAATCTCTGATGCAAAAGATAACTGTAACTTTTGCTGAGTTATTATATTATTTGTCTGCAGGGCAATGAGAGGCGGAAATGAAGAGAGAAAAGCTGAGAGGTAAACAAATAGACAGGTGTAGAGATGCCCAGAGGCTGCTGTAAGTTGAGACTATTTTCCTTTAATTTGTGTAATAAATGTCAGCCTCTGTTTGACAGCTATGACTAACAATTTCTACACCCCTCCCTCACACTATGTACAGCCTGCAATAGAAACAGCTGAGATATAAATCTTCTGAGCATGTGCTTCTCCACATGATGCCCTGAAGCTGGTAGGTGTCCTGAAACCTTCTGGTGGGACCACACACAAATGCAAGTTTTTCTAACTTACTTCAAGGTTTATGTATAGTGTGAGAAAATATGTTGTTTACATACAGTTGCAATTAAAATTATTCAACCTCCAGAAACTGCTGTACTTAACAAATGATTTTTGCACTGTCTGAAGATCCAGGA